>NW_015540838.1:473438-488415 GCF_001515605.1 Sinocyclocheilus anshuiensis | reverse complement strand
AAAAAAAAAGAAGAGAGGGAGGAGGAGGAGCAGAGAATCTGAGCTGGCCTTCAGATGAACTCACCAGGGACTTTGCTTGGAGGGGTCATCCCAAGTTCATGCCTGGCTTTTGCTTGAGTTCTGCAGAATGTGCCTTTGTTTATAAAGTGCTCCGGCTGCAGTAGGGAGCTCACTGGGCCTGTAACACAAACTCCCTTCCAAGAGGCACCTGCAGGGGACCTGAGGGGGGCCACTCTGGGCAAAGTCAGGTTAACTGTGCTAAGAGGGGGAAGCGCCACCCCATTAGACAAATTACAGCCTGACATATTTGACAGCTGGGTGAGATGGTGTGTAAAATCAGTAATCCATTAAATCAATGTGTATCCTCATAGTTCAGCAGTGGAAGGGTTTGAGAACCATGTTGGTTGCCCAGAAAGTGGCACCTTACAAATAATGTTCCCATTTTCAGTGACTGTAAGACATTAGAAATAAATATGTCTCATGAACTCACAGAAAAGTAGAATAGTTGATTTTCATGATTTTGTTTTGACTGTAATCTACAGTATAAACAGTTGAAGAACTACATGAACTTTTGCTGAAAATGAAACGGCAATCACAATACATCATGGATGTGTCCTAAAGTAGACAGTCCACTCCTTAAGGTCACTGCAGGCAGTTCACTCCTTAGGGTCACTGTGGGGGGTTTTCACTAACTGAAAAGGCCAGTGTCAGCAACTGTTCCAATGCCTGTTGTTATAAGGCCCGGACATACCAAGCCAACTTCAAAGAACGAGACTAAAAACAATGGTGTTGTTGCCTTGCATCAGCTTTGTCTGGACCAAAAAGCTGTGCTTGAACATGCACAGACTACATCCGACTGCAAACTAGCACATGCATTCTGCACCGGCGTGTAGGAATTAACTGTCTACATCAGCAGAGCTGATATTATCTATCTATAATATCAGTCTATATTCGTCATTCAAAAGGAGAAACCGAAACAAGAATATACAAGATATGCACAGATATATGAAACATGAACAAAGCAGCGCTTGCTTACCATTTTGAATATCAGTTATGTTGATAACTTTAATTTTAAGCAGCTCATGTTGTTACGAAAATATTTGCGTATTGGAATGCTCAGGTAAGATGATGTAACATTAGAACATCCAATCAGTTCTCAATCTCGTCAACGGCCCTGATGCTGATTCATGCTGAATCTGGCAAACTGCCGCCAACGTGAGCCCAACAATTACCGACGTGTGAAACACACCACAAAAACTAGCCCGACAGATGCTCGCCAATGACCTGACATTGGCCAACAGCCGACTGTCGGCTCGGTGTGTCCCGGCATTTGAATTATAAAAACTTTATAAATGTATTTCATGCTACATCTGGTTTGGACTGAATTGCTTGTTGGTACAATAAATTGATAGCATTGCATAATTATAGTATTGCCTTATTTTTAGATTGGGGTTTCATTATTAATTTAAGTGGCAATCTGTACAATATGAGAATTGTTCATTGTAGTAGATATAAGCTAGTATTCTTTTCTTTTGTTGCTGTTATATGTTTATCTGCCTGTTCAGTTTGCAGGTACCTTATCAGATGGATTGGGCAAGACAATGGACAATCGCCATCAGACTGAACGAGAGTGCATTCGCTATCATGGAGCCACTAGTGGAGAGCACCTAGTGGCAGGGATTCATGGTCTTGCTCATGGTACATCCGAATATTTGCATTTTAAATGCTCAATATTCAGGCACTTTATTGAACCATGAATTGTCTGCTCATATCAAACGAACCTAACTTGCTGTTTCACCCTCAAATTGGAATCAATGCTGTGTAGGCATCATTGGTGGTCTGACCAGTGTGATAACGTCAACAGTGGAGGGAGTGAAGACTGAGGGAGGTGTCAGTGGATTTTTCTCTGGTCTGGGGAAGGGATTGGTTGGCACAGTGACAAAACCTGTGGCAGGAGCCCTGGATTTTGCCTCAGAAACAGCACAAACTGTCCGAGACATGGCCAGCCTAAGCAACAGGTATTTTCTGCTCAACTATGTATTCAGGTTATTTTTTCTATTATGGAAGAGGATGACAGAAATATTTAGATGAATGCTTTTCCACGGCCTTCTGCATGGCCCTTTTCCAACAACAGGGTGCCGGAGCCAGTGGCCAAGCTGGAATACAAAACAACAAAACGGAAATATTCAAAACAAAAGCAGCAAATCAGTCATGGCATGATTGATGAAAAATAAGAAATGCTGCATTAATGTCACGTTGCACAGCAGCTCCAGTCACTTCATTTTCAATGTCTGTCTACAATTGTTAACATTTTGTTGGAATTTATTTTATATAAATTTTATTTGTTTTATCTTATGAACATTGCATCACATGCAGCTTGTGATTGCATCAAGTTATTTTTTTAAATTCTTAAAACTACTAACAGTCATAAACAAAGACCACAATGCAGCATGTTTGTAATGATGCAGTCAGTTACATCATTGTTCAGCTGGACATCGGTGGATTAAATCGTCTAGTTGAGCACTGGCTCTGGCACGAGAACCATCACCATTTCAGTGGAAAAGGGGTATATGTGGTTCAATGTTTATAGCTCTTACAACTTTGCAGAGCCTTCGTGACCTCTCTGTTGATGTGCCCATAAATCCCACCTGTCTTTTGATGAGTTTAGCTTGTGGCAATTCAAGCTCTACACTAATGAACACCTGCTAATGATCCAAAGCACAGTCCAAAACTGGTTTGAAGAACTTGCCTAATGTTTCAGGGTCTCACCTTCACTTCATACTCTAAAGCTAGCAGCTCTACCTGAGGTTTTGTGAGGGGGCCCAAAAGCTGGTCATATTATACAGGCAGTCTGGTATGTAAAGCCATTTGTTCTTCATCTGCTTATGTATATGTGCAGCAGGGAGTGTTTGTGGTTTTACTGCTCCAACTGGAGGAGGAATGAGTTTCCGGTCCTCTCACCATTCCCTTTCAATGGAGAGAGGCTGTGTGTGTGTCTGTGGAAAAGGGACCTGCTGGTGAACTGTGCAGTGAAGAGCTGGGGGAGTTTAAGGGAGAGGCATTCGGAGCGTGCCTGCCACAGTGCGGCCAAGAGTTCAGCCAGAGTTCACACAGAAAATGTGCAGGATTCGCGGGTCTCAGCGGACACAGTCTGACCCAGCTATCACATGTTCTCAAGTCTTCACATGCACTCTGTCTTGAAGGATCAATTTCTATGCATCAACAACTGGCCATGGTGATTCCCAGTTGAGCTTTCTTCCCTTCCCGTCTGAAACGTTCATGATATTTCCCACATTTTACACGTTCTCTCGCAAACAATGTCAGTAATGTCACTGTACTGTAGATTATGAAGTGTTTGTCTCCTGTATATGTATTATACATAACCTCTAAGATCACAAACAGGAAATAAACAAGTAAATGAGAAGCAGACTGAATCAAGGTCAGGAACAGTGGAAGTGTCCACACAATTCCACACACACACACACACACACATGCACATAACATACACCATTTCCCAACTGCACTATGCAATCCAGGCAGACTTCCAGAGGCAGCTCAATTACAGTCTCAAAACAAAGGCAAAGAAGTGCTGGGGGTTGACCTGGGGCAGCAGTAGGGGCTCAGACTTTGACTGAATAAGCACCCTGTTCCCCAACTTTAGCTGTCAGTTCAGTTTGGAAATGCATGCATTTTGTATTATCCCAACCTTTATTAGAGAAAGTCCCTCATGTGGTTTGCCTCTTGATGTGCATTTGAATGTCACCTTTGGCAAAGGCGTCAAGGAGAACTTTTCTGCCTTCATTAAATTTTGGCAAACCTCAAATTCCTCCTTTGTAAAAGATGACAGTACTTCTTCTGTGGCATTTAATCGAGACAATGGAATTAATACAACTGTGTTTTTTCTTGCCATTGTAAACAAAGGAGCATTTCTGATAATCTTACTGTACCTGCTAATTCTAACTTGTTTTGGAATCAGCATACTAAATACAAATCGATTACACAGTTGACCCACTGTTGACACAGTAAACCAAAGATAAGATCAGAAAGATAAGCAATATTAGTCAGCCAAGCCTGAAACATACCAGATGAGAAAATTTGATATCTCACCACAAGTCAAGTGTGTATATTTCAGTCAGACTTTTGCATAGCAAAGCTAACAGACCTCGATTATGTTATAACTCTGTTTCATCCAGCACGTATACACTTTAATCTGATCCTGGACAGCCAGTGTCCTAGAGTTTAGCTCCAACCTGCCCAAACACACTTGTCTGGAAATTTCTAGTAATCTTGAAGACGTTCATTACTGTGGGATAGTGACCCTCCAAGAGTAGACTTTGACAACTATGTTTTAATCAGACTACAGTTGTCCTTGCCGTTGTGCACTTGCTCATGCAACATTTATTTAAAAAAATATATCATGTGTCCTTGAGCAGACAAAGGAAAAAAGTAACTTAACTATGCATAAACCTGCTGTAGCTTGATTAAAACTGCATGTGACAGACCTTTCTTTGGGATAACAGAGATGGTGGCCTAATTTGCCTGTATTTCAGCAGGCATGCTTTTAGTGGCTGTGTCAGTGGAGAACTAAGTTAAACACCTACATTCAGCAGCTTCTACATCACGCCCGCCCTCAACCCATTTTGCTCATGATCTTTCTCGGAAAGGAGCAAGAAGTAAGAGCTGTTTGTTTGCACCCATTGACGGCTGACTGGCTGGGCTCCAAGCCCTGTGCCTGACCTAGAGTTGAACTCTATTGTTCCAATCCCACAATCGGGTGCGGGGCATTGTGCTTGATCGCCTCCAGAGCAGTGGGAGAGGCTGGAGAGAAAGAGAGGTTAAGAGTCTCTGTGGGTCTGTTACAGTCCTGTCATTTACAGGGCCAGATCTCATGACTTATGGTTATGATTATGAACTGTGGCTTGCTGTCAAAAAAAGAGCCAAGTCCATGTGGAAGTTCTGGCTTTTCTAAGGAAAAACAACAAACATTCTCCTTAATATGTCGTAATGAAGTAACCAGTGGCTTTGGAATATTGATTTAGTTGCTAATGCTAAAATTTGCCAAGGTGCTGCTGTTTTTGATTGCATGACATCAGCAGAGTTGATAGCAAGTTCAATTAGTCACTTGGTTTTTGTTTTCAATATTAAAGGCTTGATGTGAAATGCAAAAGAGGTTGCAAATGTGACCCACTTCGAGACTTCTTTATTCCCAGCGCCTTGCATTCTGAGTTCTAGATGAACAGAGGCAGCTGCATTCACCCAGGCTTCAGTTTAAACAGAACAGAGAAATGCAGTACACTGCCGTCTTTGTGAATCAACTGGAAACCATCAGCTCTAATCAAATGCCTGCTGGCCCAGATTCAAGCCAGATGTAGGAATTCCACTTGGCCCACCAGTGGCAGCCGAAAAGAAGAGAGGAGTTGTTTGCAGGAGAAGCAAGACCCAAGCTTTGCATTGGCGCTGCTGGCTAGTCCCATTAGCTTTGGCCAGGACCACCAGAACTCTGGAGCTATCATGCCATTGACCATAGATTGAACTGCACACCTATAACCAACACAGTGTGCTTGATTGTGTAACAGTTGAATGACATGATATATTGGCAGGATATCACCTTAGGCATAGCAGGAGTCCGAGTATGTGGGTTTCTTGGACTGTGCCACAACAGGTGTTATTTCAAGAGACTCAGTTGTACTCTTTTAACGGGAACCGGGGGGGAAAGAGAAAAAAAGTCCAGTCTTTCCAGTAAAAAGGTGCTTCATTCCAATTTGGATTCCACAATGTTAACTTACCTCTAAAGGCTGTTGGTTTTGTAAGTAATGATCCTTATGTGTTTTGTGTGCTTGTTTCAGGCTGAGCGTGCAGCGAGTAAGGAAGCCACGCTGCTGTAAGGGCCCTCAGGGGCTGCTGCCTCGCTTCTCCTCCCTACAAGCAGATGGACAAGAACAGCTATTTCACTTAACGGACAATATCCACTCTGAATAGTGAGTATCTTCTCTGATGGTAATGATAAGTTGTTCTGTAAAATTTTTCCAATCGTTTCTTTGTTATTGAATGTAGGATTTAAAGAAGAAAAAAAAAAACGAAAAATTTGAAGCACATTTTCTAGATGGTTCTACCAGTTCAAGAAACCCAAACTGTAGGTACATTGTTTTTAGTCTTTGGTTGGAAGCATCAGAGCTTGTTTCTGTTTTCAAAGTGAGATAGAAAAGACATTTATCACCAAAGAGGCCAATCCATCCAGATCAGCAGACCCCATGTTGGCCCACATGACCTCTCTCCTCAGAGGTGCCACACAGGCCATTAGTCTTCTCAGCTGCAGCCTTCACACTCTCATCCTTTCTTCCCTCTCACACAATGGAACTGCCTTAATGTTGCCTGTTTAATTTGATGTACTAATCTTCGATTCTCTGAACATAGTCTAGGGTTGTGCCTATAGACGATAGTATCGTGTATCGACGATAGCAGATGTCTTTGTCGATAGTCAAGACGATATTAGGCTCATTCTCCTATTAATGCATTAAATAATAATATTAATAATAATTATTATTATTAGGCAGCCTATTAGAATTTGGCTATTATTATCAAATTGCCCTGCTTTTTCATTCAGCACTGTATTTCACACACGCGCACGCAAATGAGCCAGTGAAGGAGTCTCCAACCACAAACACAGACACATATCGTCTGCTGATATAAGGTATTTCGTTGCACTTTAAAAAGTCATCTGAACGGCCTGTGTATGTGCAATATTTTAACCGAGCCCTCACTAACTGAGTTTAATGCCACAGTTATGTTAGAACACATTTCACTCTTGTTTCTGTGGCGGTGCGTCGGGCTCATCATGGAGTGCGCGGTCCGGAGCGCTGTATGACTGATGTAACGTTATCTGTTTAATTTAAATTTACTCCAAATATATGAACTTACCTGTTTTAAATACTTTATATTTAACGTGTTCGTTTATGTCCAATATTTAGTGTTTAACTGTTGGTCTTTAAAATTAATCTACTTTTGATTTTCACCGTTGACTGATTTTGCAGACCTTTTATACTGATAACTTCCGTGCGTCGATGCGGCAAACTTGTCACAGGACACGCGGTCCTAATAGCGATGTATGACTGTAGTATCCGAATATATATGAACTAGCTGTTTTAAATATTTTTGTATTTAACATGTTAGTTTATCAGTATGTTTGAAAGTATATTATTTAGATTTGTGGTGCTTCCATAGGCTCCCTCTCTCTCTCACGCGCTGTTTAAAACACCAAATAGTTATGAAATAGCCTACGACAAGTACAGCGCGTCTCTCTCTTGCCCGCACCCACCCATGCACGATAATATCGTCTATCGGCGATCTCACGGACTGGCGATATGACGATTTGAAAAATGACCATATCGCCCAACACTAACATAGTCTATGCGTTGAATAGCACGCTTGACTTAATCCTTTTTCATTTATTGCATAGTTCATAATTTTTACAGATTTGATCGGAATCCATGAGTGAATTTGGTCTGAATTGAATCATAGCACATCTGCTTTGCTATTATGCAATTTAAATTGAATTAACCCAGATTTTGCCAGGGCATAACACCATTTCTGTTCTTTGTAAAGCGATGATGTAACGATCATATGCCTGTTTTCTTCTGTAGTTTCATTGCAGTGGAGCCCATAGACACATACTGTGTGCTGATCTCCTCCAAAGTGGTATATTTCCTCAAGCCTGGAGAATTTGTGGATCGTGATGCAATCTTTTTAGAGGTCAAATATGATGATCTCTATCATTGTCTGGTGTCCAAGGACCATGGGAAAGTATATGTACAGCTTACTAAGAAAGCAGAAAACACCAGTAGTGGAGTGGCCATTCCAGGTCCATCACACCAGAAACCTATGGTAAGAGACGTGTCATCACCTCCATGTATGTATACATATATTTTTGAAGTATTAATATCACTAGAATTTTTGTAATAGCATAAAAACAGACATTACTTATGTTTGGGGATTGAATTTCCAGCAATAATGATGATATACTATTACTGTATTATGAAAATACATGATTTTGCCATTTTCTGCCGGATCGGGTATTGGTCAGACGAGACCGATCCAAATCCGATATTGTGCGTATACTATTCTGTTATTGTTAAGCCCCACGAAAAGAACAAAAACATTATAAAGCGCCATAAATAGGCACCATAAGAACCATAAATAAAGATTCCGTGCACTATATTCCAAGTGTTCTGAAGCCGTTCCATAGTTTAATATGAGGTACAGATGAATATTTAAGTCGTTAAATTCAAGTTCGCATAAACTCTTCTCTCCGCTGCGGCTGTCAGTCATTCTCCATTCAGCCTTCAAACTGCGTGTCGTGTTTGGTTACGACACTCAAGACAATGAAACTCTCTCCAAGATGCATAAAACAGGGATTAAAGTTCCGTCGCTACGATGGATTTCCGTCAGTTCATAAAGACAGTCACTTGCATCATTCCTGAATGATTCAGCCGTTTGAACGAATCAACTGAATTAATGATTCAGTGATAAAATCAGTGACTTACCGCCACCTGCTGGCGGATTTAGTTTCATTTTTAGCCTATAATTTCAGTTATTTAAATCATATTTCTGCATTCAAAATTTTATATTTAAAACAATCTCCACATGAATTCATGAATTTAATTGCACTCATGCTACCTCTGAGCCTAAAAATAAAGTTCTGATAAAAGAACTTTATCTAGCTGAAATTTAGTGCCGTTTCTAAATCATGTTACTTTCTACCGGGTGTCTGTTAGATCACAACACTGACTGGAATAGAGAACACTATGAATTGTTCTTCACGTGCACACTGTAACTGAAATTTAAAACTGGCAACACTGATAAGCGCTTTGTGCCGCTCTGTATTGGAGCCTTTTTATATAATACTTTTGCACAATGAAAGATTATTAATAGCCTTTCTTGTTCTGTACTATCTATCATATGTTGCTGCCTCATTACTGTGGTATACATTTAAAAGAAATGTCTTTTAATTTTATAGTATATATTTACTTGTTTTTTATAAATGTATTTTACAACAATACAAAGACCAATGTTTAACATTTTACCAGATTTAGTTCTACACTTATTCACTTTTATTTGTTCCCCACTAAATAATGCTTTTTCACTAAATGTTTAGATTTTATCAAATTATTGTGCACTCAAGATTTTTCTAGAGTAACTTTTGCTGCTAAATTATCCACTAACCTAGTTTATAATATAACCTAGTATTTTTGTCAGATTGATGATATATTTTTTTAATTTGTTATTTTTCTTAATAATGAGGTTGTCTGTATTTAGTAGATTATTTAACACACAAAAGAGTGATGATCAGGCCAACACACAGAGGTATAAAAAATTCTACTTGATTTAAGAAAAAAAATAGCGCTGCTATCAGATCGTTATCGGCCGATACTCAGACTTTTTGGTATTGGATCGGATTGGTTCGGTTCTGAAAAAATGGTATCGGTGCATCCCTATTCCAAATGTCCAACTTCAAATGTCATTTGTTGTTTCTCCATAGGTCCATGTGAAAAGTGAGAGCCTTGCCATCAAGATTTCACAAGAAATCAATTACGCCAAGAGCCTTTACTATGAACAGCAGCTCATGCTGCCTCCCAGTGAGAATGAGAATATCTTATTATTAGACTCTTAACTACACTGACCCGCAGGGTAGAAGGTGTTTCTTGCTCATTTTTCAACAGCTACTTCTTTTTTCTATTTCTTTGGAAGGACGGTAATAAATCAGCAGAGCGTGATCACCCATTTAAGCCAGTGTTTGTGCCATGCTCACAGCATGTGGTTTGTTCAGTGATGCAAACTAGTCTAGGGCTGCTGTAAGATCCGGCAAGCACAGATTTAACTTCAATATATGCAAGCATTTTAAGTTCTTTGCAGACCTTAGAAGTATAATTAATTTTGTTTATTTTACGACTGGTAAAATAACTGGTGTTTGCTGCTAGATGTACACGGCTATTCTGACACTGTATATGTTTGTGTATAGATTCTCTATGTACATATATAGGCACACACCAGTAGGACTATCTGCCATGTATATATAATGTTGAAAATAAGAATATGCTATGAAATTAATCTTGGATTGTTGTACAAAACTGCCTTTAAAAGAAAGTAAATTTTGCTCTGAATATGTGAGTGATTGGAGGTTGATTGAATGATTGAATTGCACTGATACAAATGTAGGAAACTTGAGCTGCTCTCACCATTCCCCGGTGAGCCAACATTAACACAAACACACAATACAGAGAATGAGTGTTGTAAATACTGTCATTGCATTTTTCACCTCTCCACATACAGTCCACCCGCAAATACATCTGTCTGATGTTTTTCTTCCCCCAGTCTCTTATTTTCTTGTCTTCTATTTCCAATTTAAGGAAGGTAATGAAAAATAAGAATGAACAATTTCATGTTTCTTCATTTTTCTAGTTTCCCCTAAGATCTTTTACAAGTTCAAGCGTAAGATATGAAACACATTTAATCTGTTATTTTCACATCACAAAGAGACAATAATTTATTGTATTTCATTTTTCTCCATCTCAAACACTTATTTTACTCACTGTTTTAAATTGAACATTATCAAGTAATTCATTAAGTTTCACTGAATGAATCTATTCATTTTAAGTTGTTACAAGTTGCTACCAAAGATCAGACATGTTTTCTCTTTTAAAGTGTTACCTTCCTCGCTTATACATATACTGGTCTATCAAAAAAATTTAGATTTTTAACTTCTGTGACAGTGCCTCTGAAAACACTGGTCAGTATAATTTAGGATAATATGAACAATACACCTAATGTGTTTTCGAAGTTGTCTGTTATATTTAAATATTGATATGTTGAATACAACCCTACAAAGCTGGTTTCCTCTATAACTGCTCAAAACTGCAAAGTAAATATAGTGTGTAAATTTGTTTTAATATGCAAATGTATAAAGCAAAATAAAAGTTATGGTTTAACACAGTATTTGTAATTGTTTTTTTTTTTTCCAAAAATGAGGGGGGGGGGTTCTTATTCTTTATTGGTATGATATATATGCTGCTCTTTATAGTTATTTTATTTTTATTTTTTTTACATGTGCTTTATCCAATGTTTCTTCTTGGTGTATCAGAAAATATGTGACCCGTGCTGGCAAAATGAGTCGGTCAAAGTGAAAAATGTCGACTTAGACATTTTCACAGATGAGTTCATTAAACCCTCATCTAGCGATCCCAGTGCTCCAAATAGCAATTAAACATCTAGAATTATCGTTATTTGTACATTTTCTCCGCTCGCTTCTCGCGGTGACTGTCATCCGAAGAAGCGCCCGATCACGATAAATATACACAGCAGTCACGTGCACACATCAAAGGGGGCTTGACTGAGCACCTGCCCTTTTTCTTCCTCGAGAGAAAGTGCCCTTTTTTCTGGGGAGTTTTTTTTTGTATTTTTTTTTCCCCAACTGAATGAATATATACAGGTGCATCTCAATAAATTAGTTCATTTATTTCAGTAATTCAACTCAAATTGTGAAACTCGTGTATTAAATAAATTCAATGCACACAGACTGAAGTAGTTTAAGTCTTTGGTTCTTTTAATTGTGATGATTTTGGCTCACATTTAACAAAAACCCACCAATTCACTATCTCAACAAATTAGAATACTTCATAAGACCAATAAAAAAAACATTTTTAGTGAATTGTTGGCCTTCTGGAAAGTATGTTCATTTACTGTACATGTACTCAATATTTGGTAGGGGCTCCTTTTGCTTTAATTACTGCCTCAATTCGGCGTGGCATGGAGGTGATCAGTTTGTGGCACTGCTGAGGTGGTATGGAAGCCCAGGTTTCTTTGACAGTGGCCTTCAGCTCATCTGCATTTTTTGGTCTCTTGTTTCTCATTTTCCTCTTGACAATACCCTATAGATTCTCTATGGGGTTCAGGTCTGGTGAGTTTGCTGGCCAGTCAAGCACACCAACACCATGGTCATTTAACCAACTTCTGGTGCTTTTGGCAGTGTGGGCAGGTGCCAAATCCTGCTGGAAAATGAAATCAGCATCTTCAAAAAGCTGGTCAGCAGAAGGAAGCATGAAGTGCTCCAAAATTTCTTGGTAAACTAGTGCAGTGACGTTGGTTTTCAAAAAACGATAGAGTTGATAGAGTCAGCAAAGTCCATTTTAAAGGGGTCATATGATGCGATTTCAATTTGTCCTTTCTCTTTGGAGTGTTACAAGCTCTTGGTGCATAAAGAAGATCTGTAAAGTTGCAAAGACTAAAGTCTCAAATCCAAAGAGATATTCTTTATAAAAGTTGAGTCAGCCACGCCTACCTAAAACTGCTCGTTCTAACACGCCCCCACATATCTACGTCACTATATCGGCGGCGTTATGCAACTCTTCCCACATCTTCACGCAAAGAAAGAAGGCGTAACTTTTCTTCTCGCTGTAGTATTGTTGCCGCCGCCGCCATGTCATGAAGACACTGTGTGCTTCGTTGTGAAAGCGAAACTACTTTGTTTGGCCTTCCAAAAGAGGACGATATCGCTTCGTCGTGCTTAGAGCTGATCCGTGCTGGTCGCTGAGGAAATTCTTCAACTTCGCGCTGTCGATCGCCGGATCGGCTTTCACCGTGGACGAAGTGGAGTGGACTTACAATATGGTAAGGGATGTAACATTTCCGTCACACGCTTGAGGAATTCGGCCAATCACAATGCACTGGATAGCTGGCCAATCAGAGCACACCTCGCTTTTCAGACCGATGAGCTTTGTAAAAATCAACACGTTTCAGAAAGGCGGGGCATAGAGGAGAAACAATAATGTACAGTATGTGGAAAATAATGTGTTTTTTTAACTTTAAACCACATAAACACATTTCATTACACCAAATACACAAAATAATGTTCTTTTTAGCAGCATCATATTTTTACTTTAAGAAAAATCGAGTTAAAGTTTTCTGAAGGTTCCAAAGCAAATCACCTGAAGCCTTGCATCTTTTCCTCCAGTTCTTAATGATAATTACAATATCACAATATATCTATTTTTCTTTTATCTTTGTTATTATAAATAAGAACAGATGCCAAAAAACAAACAAACAGTAGGAACAATATAAGAAAAAAACAAATAATGCTTTAAAGTCACCATGAAATCAAAATGGAAAATTCTTATTTTTTAATGGAATACTGTAGTGTTTATTATAAATAATGTATCTGTGCACTTCATTATTTTAAAAAAATATATTGAAAGGATATTAGGATATTACCACAACATTACTCTTAGGACATCGCAAACTATTTTTTTTATTAATATGACTTAACGGAGGATGCGCTCAGTCATTCAGGCAGTCTCTCTCTCTCTCTCTGCGGCAGAAGGAGGGGGAGAGTCAGAGTGCGAGAGAGTCGTTTCTGCCCTCTACATAGCGCTGCCTTGATTCCCATGATTCCCAATGCCTGTGCTCTCTCTCTCTCTCTCTCTCTCTCTCTCTCTCTCTCTCTCTCGCGCACTCTGTTAGGTTTGTTTTGTGCCATTGATCGTCGTCGTCGTTGTCTTCCTCAATAAATAAAAAAATGTCTTCATGCTAGGGTGTCGGCGGTGAATCCAGTGGAGAGAAATCCCCCCACGACTAACTGCAAACTGGCATTCAGATCTGCCTCCATTTTGTTAGCAACGCCCCAACGATCCAATCAATTCCCGAAGGATGAAATCAAGTCCCGCCCTCTCATTTCAGATGCCGTTTCACTCGGATATACGTCACAGTAGATAAGAAAAGACAATCGCAACTTCCGTTTCATGCTGACTTTAAACAAAAGCATTCAAGTAAGAAAAGCAAATAATCAAATGTAAAAATACCTTTAGTGTGTTCATTACAAATAAATTGATTATTAAAACTAGCAAGTGATTATTAAGAGCAGCAAGTGATTCCCTCTTTTCTTTTATTGTTAGATTAACATTAATGAGACAGACGACCTATATATTAAGACCTACTGTAATGGACGGATCTAATATAATGTTACACATCAGATGTTTTTCCCCAACAGTTCCCCAAACGTTCACTTAAGACATAACAGATTATGTTTGTTTGAATACTTAAATAGCTACTGTAATTCTGTGTAACAGGGACGTGCACAGACATTTTGAGGGGCAGGGGCTCAAGTGGGGAAAGGGCACTACTCATATTTATTTAAATTTTTTTCTAAATAAAACATTAAATATATTAGGGGTGTGCGATATTGACAAAAAAATATATCTCAATATTTTCTGGGATCTTATCGATTATCGATAATGATAATTAGACGATATTTTGCTGAATGTGTTATTGTGCTGGAAAACCAACGTCACTGCACCCGTTTACCAAGAAATTTTGGAGCACTTCATGCTTCCTTCTGCTGACCAGCTTTTTGAAGATGTTCGCTCAACCCTCTTTATTCAAGTCCAAGTATGGCGCGAACTAGTTGACGACGGTGTTTATTCTGGCGAGATGTAAGAAAGGATAATTGCTTCTAATATAGCTGTGGATTAAAGATATAAAAATGTATGTAATATGAGACAAAATCTCTGGCATTATACGTGATTTTTTTCTGTAACTTTTTTTTTTTTTTTTTTAGTTAAACATGGCTGCATTTCCAAACACTTTCGGCGCGTCTGAAATCGCATACTTTCTTATTAAGGCAGGCGTACACGGTGCGATTCTGAAGGTCGGAACGCCGTGAGCTCTGGCACGTCACTTTTTTTTGTAGCAGGCGGCTTGTGACGTCCAAAAAAAAAAAAAACGAAGACAAAGTACATGGCAAAGAGAATGGCTGAAAAGCAGAGAAAAGCGTGGACTTTCTGTTCTTCATAGAACTCGAGTAGGCCATTTCTGAATTTCTGCTAGTTTTGCCGGAAATACAACAGGCATATTCATTCATAAAGCTGAACGGCAAATTTGGCACATTCGGAATAACAAATAAAAAATAGAACTGTATAATTAAACTAAAATT
>NW_015540838.1:462210-472584 GCF_001515605.1 Sinocyclocheilus anshuiensis | reverse complement strand
GGTGATTTTTCCTTCAGGAATGCCTGCAGGATTTTTTTGTAAGGGGAAATTCGGACATACTACATCCGCCAAGTTGTTACAGTCACATGACCTATCTGCGTCAGTTGTGTTGCTTCACTTACATCAAAGTCCCTTTAAGGCATTTAAGGTATTCTATAGTCTTTGCTTACATTCATAAATAATTTCCTGTGGCCTCATAGTAAAGTGTCCATCGTATGTGCACTTCAGAATGCTGGCAGAAGAAGTAGGTCACCCGGGTACTTTTCACCTACTATTTTTCGAATACTATGAATTCGGACATACTACTCACCTCATACTGTTTTTCGCATAGCGAGTGAAGGGACGTATGACTGACTGTGTGATGTCAGATCAAGGGTCTCTCCCTTCAGGGTGACACACTCACTCAGTTAAAGATGGATGTGCAGTGACCACACAACCCTGCGCTGCTTGGACGAATAGCACTGAATATGTATAATGAACAACAATGCAAGTGCTAATATTTAGCATTCATGCACTGCACAGACCTAAGCCTGCTTTCCTTAATGAGATGCTGTCATAAGAATCACATGGGTTTAAACAAACAAGTAGGCTACCATATGCAGTAAGTAACACAAACCAGTCTGACAAATCTGGTTCAAATATGATCTCACACACAAACCTGTGAAACTAATGGCATATGTTCAACATCACTGAAGTTATCTGTTGTAATAGGGATGAGTTACCACGTGCCCTACCAATTCTCCTATTACCCATTTCTACTTCTTTTCCACCTGTGCTGGGTCACATTAAGCAGTTCTTTTTCCTGGGCAAAGGGTTCATCACAGGGTGAGCTGTCTGTCCAGCAACCTACTCAGATTTATCTACTATTTGGCTAACCTTGCACTGAACTCACCCTCTGAGATTTGAGCTGACTTCTCCAACACACATGCACTCCATGACACAGTTTCATGTCCTGATCCCACTCTCAACAGTGTCCATCATTGCTGTTAGACATGCCAAGACTCATTCTTCAGTTGTGTTTTTGGTGATTATTCCCCCAGCCCCACAGCGTACATTATTTATGTTATATAGTTTATCAGAAAGTAACTTTTCCTTTCAGCCACAAAATAACAGCTGAGTGTAGAATGAAGAATGTGATGTGAATGTACAGCGCTCTCTCCACCTTCAATACCACGACTGAGGTGCCCTTGAGCAAGGCACCGAACCCCCAACTGCTCCCCGGGCGCCGCAGCAAAAAATAAAATGGCTCCGGGTGTGTGTGTGTTCACTGCTGTGTGTGTGCACTTTGGATGGGATAAATGCAGAGCACTAATTCCGAGTATGGGTCACCATACTCAGCAAAATAACACCATACTTGGCCACATGTCACGTCACTTACGTAATTGCAATAGCTGCTTCGTGCCTGTTGTATGTCAGTTTCAGTCCCCAGTGTACTTTAATAACACTCTATTGTCTTCTAATACTGCAGCAGGGATGCACCGCATGGAAAGAATTTGAGGGAGAGATGCCGAAAAAAAACAAAACATCTGCCTGTAGATGGCTACAGGTTACACAGTCTTAGATCTCGCATCCAATTTGGCAAATTGAGGTGTAGGGGAAAATTGTCAACAGGCACTTTATTACCTACCCATCTGTTTGGAGCGATACAGCTGTATCGACAGTGAACATCAGCCGTTCAGCTAGGTATGATTGACAAAGTTGAATAAAATGACAAGTTCTAAATTCGTCTATTAGCCTTCCAGTGGCTGACCCCTCTCCACATTATTTATGTTATATAGTTTATCAGAAAGTAACTTTTCCTTTCAGCCACAAAATAACAGCTGAGTGTAGAATGAAGAATGTGATGTGAATGTACAGCGCTCTCTCCACCTTCAATACCACGACTGAGGTGCCCTTGAGCAAGGCACCGAACCCCCAACTGCTCCCCGGGCGCCGCAGCAAAAAATAAAATGGCTCCGGGTGTGTGTGTGTTCACTGCTGTGTGTGTGCACTTTGGATGGGATAAATGCAGAGCACTAATTCCGAGTATGGGTCACCATACTCAGCAAAATAACACCATACTTGGCCACATGTCACGTCACTTACGTAATTGCAATAGCTGCTTCGTGCCTGTTGTATGTCAGTTTCAGTCCCCAGTGTACTTTAATAACACTCTATTGTCTTCTAATACTGCAGCAGGGATGCACCGCATGGAAAGAATTTGAGGGAGAGATGCCGAAAAAAAACAAAACATCTGCCTGTAGATGGCTACAGGTTACACAGTCTTAGATCTCGCATCCAATTTGGCAAATTGAGGTGTAGGGGAAAATTGTCAACAGGCACTTTATTACCTACCCATCTGTTTGGAGCGATACAGCTGTATCGACAGTGAACATCAGCCGTTCAGCTAGGTGTGATTGACAAAGTTGAATAAAATGTTCTAAATTCGTCTATTAGCCTTCCAGTGGCTGACCCCTCTCCAGTGTGCTTTCCTGTTTAGCAGAGTTAGTGTTATGACAACCCTGCTTAGTGTACAATGAGCTCACGATTGGAGGAATGCTGACCATGAAATGCCTGTAAGTTTTGGCAGAGACAGAACAAGCACATTGCCAGGGACCAACACTTCCCTGTTTTCAAACCAACATGAACACCCACAAAATAACACTCACCAGGGTTTTTTAAGCTCAAATACTATTTATTTGAAGTTGACAGTAATATGAAGATAGACATGCTGGAATAACTTTAAACAAGTCCCATACGGCAAAAAAATATATAAATTTTTTGTGGCCAAAATATATTTCAAATATATGTGGTAAACAGTACAGCTTAGGTAAATAATATATTTTTCAAATTCAAAATATATTTAGTTTAAACCAAAATATATTACAAAATATACTTTAAGGAGAAAGAACATACACTTCCAATCTTAAAATAAATTGAGTAAATGCAAAAAGGTATTTTTTAAATATATGTTTTGGACAGTATTAAAGGCACAATATGTACGATTTTTTTATTAAAATATCCAAAAACCACTAGAACAGTGTTATATATTTTGCTGACTTGTGTACTTACATTATCCCAAATGTTTCGAAGAATGTTTAAATCCAGAGAAATAAGCAATTTTATCTAGTGACACGGAGCGTGTTCATAGTCATTGTGTCGCCTGCAAATGACGTCATAACACCTCGATTTCTGGTTTTGTTTTGTAGAAAACGTGGAAACACCAAAGACGCTTTAATATGTTGTGCGTTTTAATAGACCGGTGACGACCGCACAGAATAGCATTATAACATAACTTTCAAATGTATCTAGTATGGTAAAACAGCGCTGCTTTACTCCACATACACACGACCGGAAGGAGCGGAAGTGGTCGACTGTGGCATAATAAAAGCTCCGCTGCTTTCGAGCCGTGTGTCACGCTCATTCAGCGGCCTCGTTTCGCTTCATTCGCTCACCCTGCTTCATAATACTACATTAATAAATCATTAGCACTGTAGCCAAATTCCTTGACACGTCTGTGTGTGGTGGCTCTTGATGCCTTGACCCCAGCCTCAGTCCATTCCTTGTGAAGTTCACTCAAATTCTTGAATCGATTTTGCTTGACAATCCTCATAAGGCTGCGGTTCTCTCGGTTGGTTGTGCATCTTTTTCTTCCACACTTTTTCCTTCCACTCAACTTTCTGTTAACATGCTTGGATACAGCACTCTGTGATCAGCCAGCTTCTTTGGCAATGAATGTTTGTGGCTTACCCTCCTTGTGAAGGGTGTCAATGATTGTCTTCTGGACAACTGTCAGATCAGCAGTCTTCCCCATGATTGTGTAGCCTAGTGAACCAAACTGAGAGACCATTTTGAAGGCTCAGGAAACCTTTGCAGGTGTTTTGAGTTGATTAGCTGATTGGCACGTCACCATATTCTAATTTGTTGAGATAGTGAATTGGTGGGTTTTTGTTAAATGTGAGCCAAAATCATCACAATTAAAAGAACCAAAGACTTAAACTACTTCAGTCTGTGTGCATTGAATTTATTTAATACACGAGTTTCACAGTTTGAGTTGAATTGCTGAAATAAATGAACTTTTCCATGACATTCTAATTTATTGAGATGCACCTGTACATATCGTGCCTTTAATACATTTAGACTGCAATATAAAAAATGGGCAAAATATAAATGAGAAAATAACTAAAACTTACAGAAATTTTATGTTTATGTAAATATATTTTAACATCTATATTAGCAACTTTAAAAATATAAATATTTGAAAAAATATATATACATTTGCCATATGTGGTTGAAGACTTTGACTTTTGTTTTTGTGACAATACTGTTCTTAAAATCAGTGAAAATCAATAAAACTCCCAAGTCACACCTTACAAGGGCAAAATAGCCCTGATGAAAACCTCAGAGCATTCTAAGAACCATTATTAACTGTAACAGTCTGTGCTCCTTGCTATCACAATATCCAAGGAACACGTTCACCTACATGCCTGTGTGCAGTCCAGTATAGGGCAAACTTGCAGACATAATAGTTCCTGGGAAAACAAGCCATCTTGACACGCTGTTTCCTCTGACCCTTTCACAGTTTTTTTTTTTTTTTTGTCCACAAAGCAACAGATTGATGTTCCTGGATGTAGTGCTTGCTTTGCATGAAAAGTTTTGAGGATTTTTCACAGTCAAGCTGTTTCTGAGTTTAAGTCTGCCCTTTGAATGTGTTCATGCAGGTGTAGCTTCCTGAAAACTTATGGATCTCTTCCAGGGCAGACTGGGGCAAAAGGCTGTGAAGAAATCAAGAAGTTATGTGCAGCCAATTGAAATATGTAATATGTAATATATAAAATAATGAATAATAATATATTGTTTATATGACAAACGTATATTCTGCTCGGATTCCTTCAGCAGTGATAGTCTCACCTCTTAAGAATGACAAGAAAGTGCATGGTCCATGGCAGGACAACGAAGGCAGTGTTGGTCCTTACAGCATCCACAGTGCGTTTGGCCACCATCTCAGGATTCAGAGGAGGAAACAGCTTAGGGAACCTAAAAGATGAATTCATTGAATGATGGACCATTTTAATTCCAACTAGGTCTTCTTCGTGTGTATCAGCACCAGCAGCTCATTACCTAACTCTCATGCCCTGGAACATCTCTGTGTCTGTATGGAAGGGAAGCACCGTGGTGCAGCCCACACCTGGACAGTCTAGCAGGCCTAGTGTCAGGCTTTCCATGAAGGCATAAGACGAGGCCTTGGACGTGCAGTAGTCGATGGCTCCAGGGATGGAGGAGAGGGAGAGAATGGAGTTAATGCACACCATGTGGCCGTTGCAGAGCTCCAGCATGCGAGGCAGAAATGCTTTCGTGGTCTGTGGGGGAGACAGACACAATTACACATTGTTCTGTTCCCTCAACCATCTGGAAAATCCAACAATAACAATGAAAGCTTCAGAACTTCGGGGTCGAGAATGTGTTAATTGTCTAGTATTCTCTAGGCTACCTTTGGGTGAAAGTCAACAAGCATATTTGACCGGCTCAGCAGAAATTTTAGCCCACATTCAGTGTTTGATTTCGAGTCAGATGATGGCTCCTCTGCAAAACTCTATATAAAACTGGCATTCCGAAAACGCCATGTGTTTGAAATCAGAGCAACAATATATTACAGCAATCCTCAGTGTGAGCTACTACTGCAGCTGAAGTCTCAGATGATCAGCTCTTGTTCTCATTGACTATGAATGCGTCCTAAAAAGCATGGCTGTGTAGCCTAGATCTTCCAAGCAGTCCATTTTCTTCGAAACGCTTAACTTTAACTATTCCACAAGTTCTTTTAGGACCATTCGCTTTTGTTTGAGAATCTCTTTTGAATTTTTTATCTCTGACTGTTCTATGTGAGGAATGTGGTGTTACTTTTTCACTCTTGGCAAAAACATGCTTAAATGCTGAGGAACACTTCCAAGAATTACAGCATGCCAAGTGACTTAACATTAAGTAACTGAAAAATGTTCTGCAAAACACAAAGGAGTATCTAGAGTTCATGTTAGGTTCAAAGCATGGTTACTGTAGTAAGGCTGCGCTATAATAAATTGGCAGTCATGCGAGCAGTGAGTAAGTTAATATATTGATTAGTCTCTTACCCAGAACTGTCCAAGTGTGTTTATGTGCTGGGTTTTCAGGAGTGCGTCATCATCGCTGTCCATCAGACTTTTTCCATGGACAACAGCTGCATTATTGACAAGAATGGTGACATCCCCGACCTGCATGAGACCACATTGCATCCATTTAGAATAAACTTTACTGTGTGGAGAAGTAAAATGTTATTATTATTAGGAAAAGAAAAGATACAATAATAGATACCAAAGTAAAAATTATAATAATAATGATATACAAATATAATATAATTTAAAATATGTTTTTATAATATAAATTGTTAAATAACAATATACAATGTTTAATTTAGGAGACAAAATTGTACCTCAATAGATACCAAAGCAAAGAAAAATATAGTAAAATAATTTGAAAAATAAAATAAAACAAAAAATATTATGTAAATAAGGCAATTGTTTCAATTAGGAAAAAACATTTTCCCAAACCGATACCAAAGCACAGAAAAATATAATAAAATAATGTAAAAATAAAACATAAAAATAATAGCAATATAATGTAAATAAATATAATAATATAATAGAATATAATAAAATAATGTAAAAATAAAATAAAACAAAAATAATAGCAATATAATGTAAATAAATATAATAATATAATAGAAAATAATATAAATAATCCATTTGTTTAATTTAGAAAACAACATGAACAGGGGTCACTCACAAGAAAGCACTATATATATGACCCTGGACCACAAAACCAGTCATAAGGGTAAATTTTTTTAAATTGAGATTTATACATAATCTGAAAGCTGAATAAATAAGCTTTCCATTGATGTATGGTTTGTTAGGATAGGATAGTTTGTCTCGGATATTTGGCCGAGATACAGCTATTTGAAAATCTGGAATCTGAGGGTGCAATACTGAGTTGTCCAAATGAAGTTCTTAGCAATGCATATTACTAATCAAAAATTAAGTTTTGATATATTTACGGTAGGAAATTTACAAAATATCTTCATGGAACATGATCTTTACTTAATATCCTAATGATTTTTGGCATAAAAGAAAAATCGATAATTTTGACCCATACAATGTTTTTTTGGCTATTGCTACAAATATACACAAGCGACTTAAGACTGGTTTTGTGGTCCAGGGTCACATATGGGAGTCTTCGGCATTAAAAGACTTGAAAATCCCTAGCCTAGACCCTAGTGGCCACAATGGGGGTGCTAGAGAGCACCCAATCTGAAACCCAAAATGACAAATGAGACACCCGACAGTCTTGTGGATGGATATACCCAAGCAAAGGCCACAAGACTAGCTGTTTGAGACAGGGTCACTCTCTGTGAAGTCCTTTTGACTACAATATCTTTTGAGGTCTCTTGAGACAAAGCATGCAGAGTGTAATTATACCTTTTCCCTGAGCACTTTGGCTTGCTGGTACACCTCCTCTCTGTTGCCCACGTCGCACACAAAGTAATGGCACTCTGTTCCGGTCATAGAGATCTCCTCACATGTCTCCTTTAAACATTTCTCTGTGCGGCCCCACAAAATCACCTGTGGGAGAAAAGTCATGATGGGTGTAAAGTAAATGCAGAACATCATGTACACTTTGATGTATAGGTGGAGTTCTCTAAGGAGTTACTGAATTAAGTATTTCCTTATAATTGTACACAAGGTTTAGTGAGAGCAAGTGAGAGTGATAGAGGACAGGGTCAGGCTGTGTAGGTCGGTTAACTCTCTGACTATTAGATCCATCACTCAGCAAGGTCAGCGAGAGGTAATGGACACAAGAATGAGTCCACCCCCTCCCCATCCTGTCAATCTCAATCCACCTCATAAACAAACATACACACATAAAACAGTCACATGTTCTGACCTTCTGAGGAACCCTTCAGTATCTATTCAAGGCTTCTCAAGGGAGAGCATTAGCGTGGGGGAATCTCACAAAACCTGTCAAGAACATGTCCGGGTCACCCAATGTTTTTTGTTTTTTTTTGCATTGTGACAGTACATTCCCCACTTATTCTCACTGTAAAATAAAATATTTCTGCACATTTTAATTGTATTACAGTATTTAAAAAATAAAATAAAAGCTCCTGGTAACCCTACATAGGACAAGTGGTTTGGAAAATAAAATAAAATGACATACTGCCTGACTCATGTCCCACCAATGTCACAAACAGCACATGGTGAGTGTCCCATTATCAGTAAAAGTTCAAGCTACAGAGAGACAACGGGAGACATGGGCAGGGGCAGCCTAACACCCCCTCATTAGTGCTGGCCCAGAGGGGTCAGGCATGGGCCAAAGCCCAGCTGGGAGTATGGGAGTGCCAGCCTCTATTCACCTTTACCTTCCCACCTTTATACCTCATGTTTTATCATTTACATAAACTTTGTAGTTTATGTAATCAATATTTGATCAATATTTAAGTGGCCTAACTTGTGTCTACTTGACTTGACTTTCATACACAGCCTTGGCTCCATTGGCTTTCCATTTGATTCTGTTCTTCTGGGATTCAGCCGTAAGCAGCCCACACAATAACACAAATGACATCATCAGCCCTGCTCTGCAAAAGCTGGCTGACCTGCCCATGAACTTGGTTGTGGTAATCAATCTGCAAGGTGCTTCTCTGCCTACTACACCCCCTTGCAATTGATCCATTCACACACCTACACATGTTGGGCACACATTCACACACATGAATGCAGCACATGCACATTCACTCCCTCACACGCACGCATGCTATTAAAGTAGTGCAGCTATTCCTGACACTTGATGCTTGTGCTTTAGTGTTACCGAGGGTTTACTCTATTCTTGGGAGGAGCAATAAAAAAAAAGTTTAAATCCGTTTTGTGTTCATTAACAATAAACATAACAAATAAGATGATTTGTGACGATTCATCCTGGATGTTTTTTTCCTCTCGCTAGGGAAGTATGAACTGCCCTGGAAGGTTAAAGAGTCACACATGATTTGAGTTAAACAAAACAGCCTTGCCTGTCAGCAGCCCATTGTTGGGCATTTGTAAAGACATAAAGGCTTAGGAAACACCTGTGTTTGTGTGCAGGAGGAATATGAAACAGAACTCAGATGAGGGCAGCAACAGGTCACTATACCTTCTGTTGACTGCGCTGACTGGAAAACCACACTGTGCCCCATCAGGACAAACTCGACCATTTCAAAGTATAGATAGCCAAAAAAGGTGTGTTTACTGCAGTGCGAATAAATCAGGTAAACACAACCCTTACTAGTTCTGCTTGATTGTCAAAAATGCTGAAATAATAAACAAACCGATCAATTTTAAAGCAGAAAAATGTCCTACTCACAACTTTCTTACAGGCACATTGATCTGAGCTGATTCCTTTTCTATTTCTCTTTCTTACTTTATAACTTATGAGTGAGTATTGTAGGAGTGCTGTCAATTTTTTTTTTATATCTTATTTAATCCATGTCAGCAACTGAGCAGTTTTGATAGTGATATTACTACCACCAGGGCGTATTTTCACCTGTCGCCAAATACCTGTAGACGCTAACGAACAGATGAGGTAACCATAACAACGGTACGCCGTTACGGGGTTACATTGATAAAATATGACAAGTAGCCTTATACGTTTAATTTTATTATATGTCTAAATATCACAAATATATCTTTAGTGTTCTGTAAAAAAAAAAGTCTTGTAGAAAACTACGTTTAGCTAATCGTGTTAGTGGCGCCAAATTACAATTTGCTTTGCGCGACACTGCTTGCGCAGATTCCTTTGAAGTAGGCAGTACTTGATCAAGACTGAAATAGACAGCACTTTTTTAATTACAAAGAGCATGTGAGGAGATAACATCTTCAAGAATAGCATTACACCGAATAAAAACTCTAAAGCAGCCTTACCTTTCTTGCTCCTTGCTCGGCAAACTCCTTAGCCAGGTGACGGCCGATTCCTCTTCCACCTCCAGTGATGAGGACCACATCAGTGCCCAGACCTCTGCGCTTCTGGCGCGTAAAGAAGCGCACGATCGCCCTCAGTAAGCATAAGAAGATCTGGAGAGGAAAAAGCAACGCGCATCCCAGCACCTTCATCTCCATCATGACTTTCAAATAGTCCAATCTTTCTATCGAGTTTGTGGAATAAAACAAGCTCGTAAGAAGGGAGTGTGTTTGTAACTTGTCAGCTGTCAAAAGGCACGCTGAAGTTCTCTGGGTAACTGGAAATGCGTCCTGCTCTCCTGATCTGTAAGAAGAAAGTCCCTTATGTACCAGCAAGTCTAACAAAGCAGGTCCATCAGCGTGCCAAATGTCATACCTACCT
>NW_015540838.1:421832-462132 GCF_001515605.1 Sinocyclocheilus anshuiensis | reverse complement strand
TGTGTGACTCTCTCTCTCTCTCTCTCTCTCTCTCTCTCTCTCTCTCTCTCTCTCTAACACGCATTCGTGACGCATGGAGAACGGTATAAGAA
The DNA here is from genome assembly GCF_001515605.1 of Sinocyclocheilus anshuiensis. Taxonomy (NCBI): domain Eukaryota; kingdom Metazoa; phylum Chordata; class Actinopteri; order Cypriniformes; family Cyprinidae; genus Sinocyclocheilus; species Sinocyclocheilus anshuiensis. The sequence continues at coordinate 462,040 of NW_015540838.1, read as the reverse complement.
CAGCGAGGATCCGTGCACTTATCAAGAGGCGGGACGGGACTCTTGCAAGTGTCGTACGAAGATTGAGAGAGATAATTAGTGAAACATTTATTCATGTTTTGCGCTGCACTGTTATACTCTCATTATACGTGAAGTCATGCTGGTCGCTGTTAAAGGGGTCATATGATGCTGCTAAAAAGAACATTATTTGCAACAATACTACAGCGAGAATAAAAGTTACGCCTTCTTTCTTTGCGTGAACATTTGGGCAGCGTTATGCAAATCTTCCCACATCGTGACGTAGATATGTGGGGGCATGTTAGAACGAGCCGTTTTAGGTAGGTGTGGCTGACTCTTAACTTTTATAAAGAATATCTCTTTGGATTTGAGACTTTAGTCTTTGCAACTTTACAGATCTTCTTTATGCACCAAGAGCTTGTAACACTCCAAAGAGAAAGGAAAAATTTAAATCGCATCATATGACCCCTTTAAACACTTAAAGGGGCTCATCACTGCTGGGAGACTCACATTAATAATGTGCATCTATTTTGTCATCCAACTCTTTCATTTAGGCTATTTACAATATCTCTGAAATTTAATGCTGCTCTTCGACTTAATGTGAAAAACTTCTGTGGACTTAATAAAAAATCACTTATACACTCTCAGAAAAAAAGGTACAAAAGCTGTCACTGGGGCGGTACCTTTTTAAAAGGTACACTTTTTTACCTTTTAGGTACTAATATGTACCTTTAAGGTACAAATATGGACTCTTTAGGTACAAAGGTGTGCCTTTTGAAAAGGTACCGCCCCAGTGACAGCTTTTGCACTTTTTTTTCTGAGAGTATAGCGATTCAAAAAAGTTAATTAAGCAATATCTCACTAGCAAGAATCCAAATGTGGCCTTCAAGTGGAAATATCGAGTTCCACAGCTAACAGGGAACGTTCTCAGTTCTGGCAAGTTTCCCTCTGTGTTATGAACAAACATCCAGTGACGTTAATAGAACATTCGTTCAAAGTTATGTGGTCTTTAATGATGTTCTTAAAACAGCACAAAATATTATTTATACATCGTTCATGGTGTTTGTCTTTTCCATAGAATGTTTGTTCATCTAATGTTTTTTTTGTTAGGCTACCACATTCAAAAGTAGGGGAGGGGTGAAAGTACCATTAAAAAAAAAAAAGGTAATTTTAAAAGATGTTTTAGACAGATATATTTTGCTGTGGTCAGTAACTCATAAGTGTGATCTATCAATACCAGGTGGTATTTTGTACAAATGTAGAACGACTTCAGTATAATTTCACTTTGAACACAAGTTGCACATTGTTACTTTTGACCCTATCGGTTGGGACTAAAGTAACACAAAAATTCAAGCTAGATTTTTTTGTGTTACTCTTGTTTTTATTATATATGCCTGACTATGACCTTGTTAACTGCAAACATATTTTGTCTTTGCAAAAAATAAAATGTTACATTTCGGTTTAATCAATGTTTCAAAAGTAACCCGACAGTACAAACTTGAATTGTTTAGAATATATATTTTTTTATTGGCTGTCAATCCATTTTATACAACTTTTTTTTTTCAAAAGTATGAACAATATGAAAATTACATTAAATTAGCATAATATAAATTCTCGACATAATTTAACAGTAGTCATGTTTCCATCCAGTTGTTTTTATGCATAAATTCAAAATGTGCATAAAACATCAGGATGCATACAGTGCAAATTCATAGGTGGAGGTGAAAAAGATAAGGTATGGCTAAAACCTAAAAGTGACTGAGGTAAATGGAAACAGATTGAGTTAATAAATGGTCACATACAGAAATCAGCTGATTTAAATGTGACTCAAACTTCCGCTCCAGGAGAGAGGAAAAATGGCTGAATCAGACGTCTGTCTGTCTTTCCGACCCTCACTCTTGGCCTATTCTGTTGGTATAATATGACATAAATATTTTAATAAATGCTGCAAGACACAGAAAGTCACCACATTAGCAGCGGGACAAGAGAAACACTGGTCACTGTAGCGGGACAAAAGTAACAAGTGTTACTTCCGTCCCGACAGGAACTCCTGACATTTAAACCTGATTTACTTTTATACTGAAGAACTCTGACAATGCAAACTTCAGGATTTGTTACAGTACTAAATTACCTGTAGATTGACCATTACTGTGACACATGAAACGAGAAACACAATTTGTAATTAGAAAAAAGTACCGCTTCAGTAATTTACTTACCGTACTCGAAAAAAGCTTTCCGGTGTTCTAACCGCGGGAAACGATGATCAAATCACGTGATATTTGCCAGCTCCATCAAGGGATGCGTTCTGAACGTGCTGTCGTAGCTTGAAATGCAAACATGTAGTCAGAGCTCTGAGAAAATCGCTTTGTTACTTTCGCCCCTAACGAAAGATTCCCCCCTAACATTCCCATAATGTTTGCAAAATTATCAAATGGAACGTTCCTTTAACGTTTAAACGGTCCCTTAAAACATTTAAAAAACAGCATTAATGTTTTTATAACTAAAATTGGAACATTAGCAAAACGTTCTTAGAACATATTTTTGTTAGCTGGGTCATTATCCAAACCTAACTGATTTATCATGTATATATTATAACTAAACCATAACAGAAGTACTTGTTTTCGTGTCCTTAAATGTTATTGGCCAAAAGGTGTTTACGGCGTTCCAACCCCTCGGTGAATGAGGAAAACGTCATGCATTCATGTTGAAAAATAATACATTAGTTTTGTTTTTATTATTATTATTACTATATTTTACAATTATGTTATATTATTTGATCTATATCCATTTTATGCATGCTAACATAATCATTATTTCAAATAAAGCAAACCGTGAAAGGTGATTGATTAACTATACATTTGTATGTTCATTCATACATAATGTCTTGTAATTGAAATACAGCATAGAAAATTATTAAACTAATTTTGCATCACTCGTTACCATTGACAACCGACTTGTTTGCCGCCATATTTCGCATCACATCATCATTTACATTTTATACAAATTTTTGTATGAAAGAACAAAATAATTTAAATAAATTTCAAAACTTGCCTTTAATTTTTCTTGTAGCAACACACCTTGTTCACTGCAGAGATAATGACATTGCGCTATAATGTATTACATAACTGTTCTTAGTACACACCAGCCAAAAGGGTCTATGGACATTTTATGCATAAAAAAGGTATTCGGTAAGGTAATCTATACTGTCATCTAGAAGTCATATGCAGTAGGTGAATCTGATCCTCAACTTTCAATTGCTTCTGCCATGAAATCAAGTGATTTTGCGCTCAACAGCTCAGATATAAGGAACACCATTAATAAAATGACATTACAATAAGCTGTTTAGAATGATGAAAGCTGTAATGTATGTCCAGGATTATCTATGTGGGCCGTCTCCCATTCCACTTCACTCTAATCCTTTTCTGCAACACAGCTGTGCACAAATACAATGTAAAAAATGAATTCAAAGCATGAATATGTCATTGTATTATGACAAAACAGGTGTGGAACAAACTGAGCTGAACCGTAGTCACATGGTTGGGGTGGTCAGGGTGGGTTGAGATTATCGTTCTCATCCTGAGCACATATTTCTCTGCTGAAATCTCAGTCCTGGATTATAGAGTAGCTGCTGGACAGCGAGAGAGATGGCAGAGGAGCTGACAGAGTATCAGAGAGGGTACTAATGGAAAGTGCATCCCATTGTGCTCATGTTAACTCCACAGTCAATGACAACAGCAGCAGCATCAGCGAGGGTCCAAGCAAGTCTCCAGCAGAATCGCCAACTGAAAATTAATTAACCGTCATCGTGAGAGTTTATCTAGAATACCTTTGGATATTTCATGTGTAGGATGTTGTTGTGCCTTACAGTTCAGATTTATAGTCTCCTTCTTGATCCTGGGATTTTCTGTTAAAAAACAAAAAAATCTTTAGTTAAACTGTACAAGTTATCAATAAAAACACATAAAACATAGAAATAAAAAAAGCATAGAAATATGTAACCTTAAAGGTGCACTCAGTATTTTGGTTATGTTGAACTTGCTGATATTCTGGTCATCATGGACCTATACAGACATCTAGTGGTGCGAATGCACCATCACGCAAAAGTGAGTTAGCAGTTATTAATGCCATTGTAGACATGCCCTATTTGCATTCAGCCATGATTAATAGTGCTGCAGGGATTTTTGTAGGCCAAAACCAAAAAACAAGTTTGCATTGTCCTGAAGTCAATGGGTTTTTTGAATGGGGTTTGGTTAAATGCATAAAATAAGATCTGTGTTTAACACAAGCTCAAGATATTTTCATGTTTTGTTCTACAACATAAAACACATTAGTAATAACCCCTTTTAAAGCTTTTACATTTATTGAAAAAGGCGGTTGCTAATAAGTGGCTAAATGGGACTATAGAGGTTGCCATTAAACTTCATCACGTCATTGCTGGTCATGTGATCTCAACATGGCAGCCGGTTATGCATGTTGGTATCACAAACTGACCATACACTGTGCGCCGTTATTTTTGTTAGTTTTTTTTTTGTCTACTGATCAAACACGATGTCTTTTGAAAATAAACACCTAACAGCGATTACATCTCACTAAACAGTATGGGGCATTTAATTACTGGGTACAAACAAAATACTGTAAGAAATAAGAATGTTTGGGAATGGTCTGAACATTTTAATGCACGCGAGTGCTGGATAAAGACAAAACACAGTGTCAGATGTGGATCCAGCATTGTGAAGCAGACACATCTTAGGTAGAAAGCGAACAGTATGAGGCATCTGAGTGTTGGCTACAGACCACATGAATTGTGTGTGATGCATCTGGTATACGGACCAAATACTATGAGGCGGGTGTGAGTGTTGGTAGATCCCAATGGGTTTTGGACCGTGCAGCGATACATGGAGCCGTTGAGCTCAGCTGGGACTCTCTCCAGAACCAGCACTTTCCCAAATCTCTCTTCACTTCCATCCAGCAGAGGTCCTCCCACACGTGTCCATGTGAACAGAGGCTCTGGAAACACTTTATTCTGTAGCACATAGAGAAAAACAAAATATTCATTCAAAACTTCAGATATTTAAAACATTGAGCATGGTTATACCCAACATAACATGCAGAGTATATAGTTTATATTTTTCTGCATTCAAGTGTGAAAAATTACAAACAAAGCTAAAATATTTATGAGGAGTTGCTTGGGAGACTCTTTTTAATCATACATTTGCTAAACACCACTGGCAGTATTCATTTGCTCATATATATTATACTTGAAGAGAATATTAAACAGTTTTCAAAAGAAGCTCTCAAAGACATTTAAGGTCTACTATAAATCATCAAAAGCAACTTAATTATTTAGTTCAACATTTCCAAAAGACATTGGTAGGCATTATAATGTAAAACATTAGCTGTTGCTGTTGCCGTGCATTCAAATTAGAGTAGTCATATCTTGCCGAGACAAAAACATGAATAACTGCTACTGTTAAGTTGCACTGTTTACAAATAATTAGTTTACACCACTTTATATACTAGAAACATTTCTTCTTTTATGATTGTACCGCTTTGGGCCCCATTTGGAATCCCTCCACTTTGATGTGAACCGTGTCTCCCACTTTCGCTCTGCTTGGTGCCACAGAGAGTTTCGGGCCTTTTGGAGCAGCTTGAAAAACAGTGAGAAATAAAACTGTTGTCAATATGTCAGAGGAGGCAGAGAGTCAAGGTGTTCCATTACATACAGTATATATATATATTTTTTTTTTTTTTTTTTACTTTATTTGGTGTTAGCGGTCAGAAATGAACGGAATTTCAAAAATTGCTTGTAAATGTTTCATTATTCTATATTATCATCAAATCTTGGATTCAGTATTTTTGTCAACTTAGCTTGTTCAACCAGTCAGTAACTTGCATTAAATATATATATATAGATTACATTTAAACGTGTTGCTAAATTTGAAGATTAAGTGAATGTTAGATGACAGTAAAGGCAATCTAAATGTCAAAACAGGAAAAAGGAGCAAACATAATTCAAATGTTAAATAAAAAAACTCCATAATAACTAATATATTGTGCAACCCTAATAAACATACTTAAACAGACCCCTCCATAACTGTATTTGGTAACGTATATACACTCACAGAGCGTAACCTCTGCCTTCATGGGCATGGAAAGAGCCGGGTGCTTGACTTCACAGGTGAACAGAGCCTCATTGTCCAGTTGTGGGTTCAGGTGCCAGGTCAGCATAGCTTGGACCTCCATAGTACCGTCATGCAGCTCAGACTGTGTATGGTTGAAATAGTACAGCGGGCTTGAGCTCAGCACCCAGCGGGGAAACTCTCGGCTGATCACAGTCTCTGGGATGACCTCTGTGGTGGGACTGGGTTCCTCCTGACCAGGGACTCCAGACATGTAGCTGCGCTGTGGCCGGTCCTTATCCAGACGCACCGGCTCGCTGTAAGGGCCCAGGAAAGAAACAGACTTCTGCACTTTTGTATCATCCAGTTCTCGGCTGATAAGCGGCTGGTTATCCATGGCAGAGAGCAAGCCTCTGTTTTCCACTTTCTCAGTGGACGTGAAAGGATGGACTTCAATAAGTTCTCCATCCCTCTTGAAGTACACCTGAGTTTGGTGAAGAAATAATTACAAAAGGTTACAACTAAACGGCAATGAAACACATTTCCATTTAAATAATCCCTGCTATGTACATGTCTGTCTTTATTTAGGTTTTAATTTAGAGCTTGTATTTTATTCTTCTACTAACCACGGGGGCAGGTTTTCCTCCAGTTACAATGCAAACAAGCGTGAAGTTTTGAGCCTCGTAGAGACTGAAGCGAGCTGGCTGATTTGCCGCCTCAACAGATATTGATATTGGTGGAGCTGAGAAAAACAAGACACTGAAAACTCATTAGAAATCGATAGCTTCACTACAGTAATTCAAAGAGATAAGGAGAGATGACAGTGCATTCAAAGTAATTATTAGTATCTTTCTCTCAAGGGCACGTTTGTGCTTCAGACACCAGGAGCCAGGAGATCCTTATTTAATTAGCTTTCAGTTTATAAGCAAAGTGCATTAGTAGGCAAGATTTATATCACAATAGCAGCATCTCTTGTTTTAAGTCAGTAATCCATGCAAAATCTTTCTGATGATTTCTTAGCTGCCATTAAATGAACTCTAGCTTGTGGTATCTCACTTACTCGTCATGGCATATTACATCCGATTGACACATTAATTTACAAGTGCATGCAGAGGGAAATTGCATGAATACCCTGCTGAATATTCCCAGATTTTATGGGCATGTAGGTACTTGCACAAGCAATTAAGAAAGAGAGACTGAGAATTTGAAATCTTGTCCTGGTTTTGACACCAAAAAGATATACATGCTGTTATTATATTATTAAGATAAAAACTGCTGAATCAAAATAAGCATCTTAAAGTAGTTCGTGAATTTTCCATGATCATTTCACACAATTCGCACAAAAATAAGAATTCTGTCATCTTTTACTCTCCCTCTTGTTGTTCCAATCCTCTTTCTTGTGAGGAACTCAAATGAAGATAATTTTGTCCATGCAATAAATGTCAATTTGGTTCAAAGTTATTGTTCTTCAAAATTATTTAGTGTTATGCAAAAGAAAGAAGTTCATACAGGTTTGAAAGAACATGAGGGTGAGTAAATGATGACAGAATTTAAATTTTTGGATGAGCTATTCCTTTTAAAGTCAAAGGCTAAGAGTTATTATGGATTTTATAAGAGTTATTGTGGATTTTATGTTAATACAACCAGATACTAAAGCACATCACTATGTTATGTGTATGACGGTTTATAACTAGAACCTACACATGACATTAAGAGTGATACTCCCAGATGCCAAGACCACCTTCTCTCTAGATGCCCTGTCATAGATCCCCACATGGCATTCATATGGTCCATCATCTTCCATCTGAACCTCAGGGAGCCTATGAACAGTGAGGAACAATCTGTCTAAACACACAACAGCAGTCATAAAAATAGCACTGTGCGTGCTGAGAGGAAAGCCAAGTAATATCCACTATAAACTGTGCTCTGCTGGATATAACTATAACCTGACAGTTGACTGGTAAACAAGGTCCTCTCGTCTGCGAAAGTCCTCCATGTGAGAAAAATTGGTGTTGAACATGGCGTCGTAGGTGAAAATTTTCTGTTTTGACGTTCCACCTTCCATCACCTTTGAAAACAATGACAATATACTATCATGTATTGGGTAAAACGTAAGTTAAGAGAAATAATTTGCCATTTACAAATGAAGAGTTTATTTGCAAAAACAGATAACTCCGCTTTTAACAATTTTCCAAAATCCAGTTTTTTCATTGTGCATTCCAATTAATCTCAATCAAACTGCAGTTGGGTTATTTTGATTAGGTTAAAAAATAACTAAAAAATACGGCTAACTAACACAATAAAACGCAATAAAAATATGATAACAATAAAAAAACATGATTTTTGAAAATGTTAAAAACGGAGTTATCTGTTTTTGCAAATAAACTCTTCAAATGTTTCCTACTTACAGTAAATGTTTGGTTATTTGCAATAATTAACTTTAAATGTCTAGCTGTCGTCTGGACTCAAATCCTGCTTAAAAATGTATGAATTTCTTTGAATAAGATATAAACTCCAGCATTAAATCAGTTGACATCTGTGGTGCAAGTTCTAGTACAGTAAATTCAGAAATAACTTATGGTTTTTAACCAACTTTTAGTGTATGTATGAAGTCAGATTATCTCATTAACTATGGACATGATCCATTAACATCTGACAACCACATTTACATTTATGCACTTGGCAGACATTTTGATTCAAAGAAACTTCCATTGCTTTTAAGATTCGGTTTTGATCAGTTCATGCATTCCCTAGGAATCAAATCAATTACCTTGTTGTCCAATACTTTTGTCTTACTTTTGAAAAATATAATAAATAAAACTTTTGATGTTTTGTTATCAAATACAAATAAATGTATACTTTTTTAATTGTGGCTTGAGTGTCCAAATAGTTTTGGGACCACTATTAGTATGTGTGACCTCTGTATGATTTCCAGTGGAGGGGGAGAGATACAGAAAAGCTGATCATTTATGAGAGTTTTTAAATGTCATAGAAATATATTGGCATACTGATGTGTTTTAATTTAATGTTTTATCTGTTGGATCATCAATCCTGCCACACTTATGGCTCTGTGTGACGACAAAATGAAAACAGCTCGTCTTAAAATCACTGAGGCGTTCACTCTTAATCCTGAATATATTTTCATATTTTTGACCGCTTCTGTTCTCACAACGTCAGTTTGAAGAACAGAAAAACAAGTGATTTTTTTTTTCAGGATGCTGAAAGTAAAGCGTATCATGCAAAGATGAAGCTCGGACCCCACTTACCCGAAACCACACAATCTCTCGTAAGTTGCCATCCGTCCTGAAATTGCACTTCAAAGTCACTGTGTCCCCCATAACCACAGGAGGGAGAGGCTCAATGGTGACTGTTAAATAACCTGGAAAAAGATAGCAGTGTCACTTTCTGAATGCATCAAATTGCACAGCCCTCCTTTAAAATCCCATTCAAATTACCAGCAATGAGTCCCAGCAAAAGTACAGTACTCACCTCATTTCTGAAATCATTAAGTCATAAGTTAGCAAAACTGAGTGCTTTTGAAGACCAAAATATAAACCTCCCCCAAGAGAGGTCATACTGCAGTGACAGTGAATTTATAGCATATAATGAGCCCTTGCTCCAAGTTGTGAATATTTCAGATCAAAAAGCATGATTGCAAAAAACAATATTAATGGATGTTTTGGGAAGTCTGCAAGAAGATGTCTCAGTGCTATGTTTCGTTAATTTTTAATCTCCTCACGGCAAGAAATAACAGACTTTCATCAGCACATACCTGACAGGTATATCTGATTAGCCATTATTCAACAACCTGTGCTTGTAATGACATTGATCTATAAAAATTGTTCCTACAACAATGTTTATATTACATGTGAAATGTTGACATGTTAGAATCAAAAAAAATTTTGCTCTCACCTATGATAAAACAAAAAAGCAAAATAAAGTGCATAAAAAAAACAAAAACAAACTGCTTGAAAAAACACTGATCCAAAAAGACTGACCTAAAATCAATCTATTTTGCAGACAATGTTTCTAATATCAAACAATTTTTGCATCGATTTACTCTCACTTCTATAATTAAAAAAAGAAAGAAAACTTTAATAACAGACTCTCATTAGTGCATACCTGTCAGGTGTGCCTATATTGTAATGTATTGTCTGATTTGCAGCGAATGTTCCTGTTTTACCTCTTGATGAAACAAAACAAAACAAAACAAACAATTAAATGCAAAGAAACATAGCAAAAAAAGAGAAACAAAGTAAAATGAAATGAAGCAAAGTAAAACAAAACGAAACAAAACACAAAGCAAAGCAAAGCAAAACAATAAATGTAAAGAAGCAAAATAAATGTAAAAGAAGCAAAGTGAAACAAATCAAAACTAAACAAACAAAACACAAAAATACAAAGCAAAGCACGCTATAATGCTACACAATAAAACTAAATTTAAAGAAAGTAAGAAACAAAGTGAAACAAAACATCAAAGCTACGCAAAATAACAAATGGTAAAGAAACAAAAAAGTAAAATTAAAAGAAGCAAAGTGAAACAAATCTAAACAAAAAACAAATCACTGCAAAATCTACTATAAATACTACACAATTAAACAAAATGTAAAGAAACAAAAAGTAAAATGAAAAGAAGCAAAGTGAAACAAATCACAAACAAAACAGAAGAAAAGCAAAGCTAAATAGACTACACTATAAATGCTACACTATAAATCAAACACCCATCTGTTAAGAATGGATTTGAAAAAATGTTGCACACCCACATTGTTCAGCGTATTACAGTATTACATAATGGCTGTCACAAAGATGGATTATTTGTGTAGTTTGATGCTTCAAGATCTAAAGCTATATTTCATCACTTCCAGGTCTTCCCGCAATCAGTGCTGCCAGAGCTGTGTCCCTGTCCTAATAAAGTGAAAGGGCTTAGTTTAAAATTGTTACTCATATTTTTACCAACATCTGATGTTGAAAACATGAAATGCCTTTGTATGCTGAACAACCATGCAAAGCAGCCGTGTCTTGCCGAGTGCTGCAGTTCCACTGAAACAGTCACCATGTACCGAGCACAGGCATCAGAGTGGGAGGCAATCGGCCTATAATCTGTCACAAATTCACTGACCTAAAAAATCCCACTGCTCCACCGTATTGGCTTTTAAAACTGTGACGTAAGTGAATGGATTATTTTTTTCAATGTATGTGTTTGTGTTTTTTCTTCTTTCCCTAATCCATGGTACTTTCTCCATCAAACAAGGCTGCCCCACATGCAGCACAGGACACTGGGAATGTCCTGTGACCCTCAGGCATGCACTTCTTTATGCCGTCCTTTACTGAGCAGATGCTACAGAGTGTCCTTTAGGAGGCATAGTGAGTGGAGACCATGTCAATTTTGAGGGTTTATGACAATCCCACACCACATATTCATGAGTTTGCCCCAGTCTTGAAAATGTATTTGCTGTAAAGTCATGATCTTTACTAAACTGCTATGAGTATCGATATAATTTACCCCCGTGTAACTTTCAATTCTGTCAACCTTTCACTCCAAACCTTATTAAACAATAGCTAAGTCCAAGAATCATGCTATGCATCATAATAAACTTGAATATGATATCTGTTCCAAAGCATTGGAGAGAACTAACGCTAAAAACATAAGGCTTAAATCACATTCATATGATTACAAATAAAGAAACACTGCTAATGATGCACTTCTGAAAGCTTCTCTCTAACATGATCTGACCGGTGACATTAAGTGCTTGACTCAAGTGAATGAGACATGACATGATGCTAGGCAGCATTATTGAGTTACAGTAAAGAGTTTGATGGCTGCAATTACTGATTCATGCAAAGAACAAGCACGGTCTCTCTTATACATGCATAGGCTTGAAAGAAATAATGAACGACTTACCCTCAAATGAAAAAAAAAATTCATTACATAATATTAAATATTTGCTTGCTCTGTAGATACTACTGCACTACTGTTCTGCAATCAATGATCTTTAATTATTTCAGAGTGCAGATAACCCAGCATAAATCTGTGTCAGGACAAAAGATTAAGCTTTATCCTCAAAATAACCACCCATTAAAATCATTAAACAAGTGCACCTGAGTTTAAAGGACAAGCCACCTCAATCTAGAAAACATTCAATCAATACAGCATTCATATAGTGTGGAACAGAATAGCCTGAGGCTGTAAATATAGTGCAGACGTGCTTTAGGTGGTTTGGTATTGACAGCCTACTAAAATCTTTAAAACTGCACAGTATAAAGTTAAAGACAAATAAATTTAGTCCAAAGTGCGACTCTTAAAGTGCAGAAAAAAAATATCAATATGCCATGACTTTATCACATTTACTGCTGACTGCTCATATCATACATAATTCAAGTAAAACTTACCTATAACGAAGTCCAGTAGGTCAGCACACAGGAACAAAGATAAAGTAATTATACTCATCTCTTTTGTCTTATTTTAATATCAGTCAATGGCGCAAGAGTGTCAGTATTCCATCTTAATATTATGTTAATGTCATCCTCCGTACAAAGCTGAGATATTGAGTATCTCGTCGCAATTCTCCCTGTGATTTCTCATGGTGTCCTTCTAAGGGAGCAGCAGCAGCAGCAGCAGCAGCAGCAGCATCTCTCTGGGCTCCGTCGGGCGGAGATTCACCAAAGCAACAGATTTGAATGAATTCATTCTCTCGTGCGCGCGCAGTCACTGACACTCGCTCGTGCACACATACTCGTATAATAACCTCGAGCAATCTGAAGAAATGACTGCTAGGGGAAAACGCGTAATTCTATGTTATTTACGTAGTAAGGTTAGTCTGAAAAAGCTTAGTAGTAAGGTTAGAATGAAAATGTTGTGTGGTTTACTAATGCACAGTAGCCTATACTGCTATAGAAATTTAGATACATCCAAATAGATGGAACTCTGGTTTTGGGCACTCACACAAACACAGTATAAAAGGGTAGATCACAGCGTAAGTTTGCCTTAAAAAGTGGTGGGGACGGGACGAGGTTTTGATGGGGTAGGGTTACATCTAGTCATGGCAACCAAATACATTGCACGCTGATTACAATCAATACTGGATGCACTGAAAAGGCAGCTAGAAAGCAGGAAATATGCTATAATATGTATAAATTAACCTCAGCGTCAGTTCTCGCTTATTTTACGGTCAATGCATTCGAGACTGGATGCGTAATGTAGGCCTACAGTAGCCGCACACAGGGCCGTTTCTAGGCATAGGCGAGCTAGGCGGTCGCCTAGGGCGCCACTAGCTGAAGGGGCGCCAATGAGCGCACGTACTGGCACTTTTAGCAGGGTTGAGATAAAGAGGGGCACGGTCACCCTGAAATATGACTGCCGCCCCCACTGGATCCCCCAACATTATTGGGCTAGAGTACTGTCAATCTGACGATGCCTGTATGCCACTAGATCAGAGTGCTGTTAATTGCTGCCTGATTGTTGCATGCAAAGTTTGCATTTGGAGCGCTCAACAACGCCATTAGATCAGTGGGCTCTGTCAGTGCTTTGGCAAGGTAACACTATTTTTTGCCATGCAATAAAGCTAAGTTCAAAGGCCAATTTAAAATGTTGGTACAGTAAATAAAGTGCACAAAATCAGTATTTTGTTTAGGTAGTATTTGTGGCACATTTGTCCAAATATTTGTGGCAGATTTGTCCAAAAGGTGTGCGTTTTTTACGATTTAATAGCGATTTCACCTAGGGCGTCAAATTGGCTAGAAACGGCCCTGGCCGCACAACACGTGCGACAGCGGTACAGTAGATGTCGAACGGGTCCAGGTGTTCTGACAAATAATGCTACCTATCAGATTATGCTACTAACACTGTATTTATCCTACTGTAAGGGTAGGTTTAGGGTTGGGGTAGGTGTACATGTTAATAAAGCCTCACACCTTATTAATACCATGCTGGAAGCAACATCAGATAGGTAGCACTTTTCGCTATCGAATTATGCTACCATCTGTTTTAATGGGAGGTAGCAAAATCTGACAGGGTAGCACACATCGTCAGAACACCGGCAGTGTGTTTAAGCCATCCTCTGAATCAATTGCGCCTCACTGATCATTTTTAAGATAAAAATATTTTCTTTGCGCTCCGACTCATGATTTCTAAAGTATAATTCTGCAGTACAGAATTTTGACAGCGAAGCAATCCTCCCCGCAGACCTGGTTTTACGGAGGTGATGGGTAAGCGTCTTCAGTTGAAGCTGTAATAAATAATAACATATTGACCTAACCGATTTGGCTAGCAGTGCGCATTTGTCTGTGCTCTGGAAAGCGTCAAAGGTTTCTATTTCCAACGTGTTTTGCCTTGAGTAATGTAACCATTCACAGACAGTCAGACACATCTGTTGATTTCATGAATGCAATGGCCAATCAAAGGCATTAAAGGCTGAAAAAAAACCCCCAGCTAAAACTAGCCTAAGCTGGTTGACTGGTTTTACCTGGTCATCCAGCCTGGTCTAGGCTGGTCATAGCTGGTCAGCAGGCTGGTTTTAGAGGGGTTTTGGCCACTTCCTTAGCTGGTCGGGCTGGGAGACCAGCTAAAACCAGCTGCTTCCAGCTTAAACCAGCTAAGACCAGCCAACCAGCTTAGGCTGGTTTTAGCTGGGGGTTTTTTCAGCAGCTCACTGCTCAAAATGCGTCGATTTAGTCCGCGCTGAGTAGGCTACTGTGCACTTGCGAAGTGTAAACATGATGCAACTTTAAATAAGAGATTCATTACCGTATTGGCCCGAATATAAGACGACCCCCTTTTTCCAGATGTACCTTTGGGAAAAAGGCTTTTTAAAAAACAAATCTTGTTTTTTTGTCAGTAAAACACATTTTGTCTTCAATTATTTTCATATTGCATATTTTTCCTATTTTAATTTTTGTTTTGAAAGTTTGGTAAAAACTGGTAAAATGTACCAACAATCACATTTAAAAAATATACACTTTTTTGATATACCATTAAAAAAATAAAAATAAACAGGTAGCCCATCTGAATTAGGACATTTAGGCTATCCATCTAATAGTAGCCTACCAAAATCTTATTAACAGTAGAAGTTAAATCTTACTGTAGTCTTCAAATCTGGGTACTGTCTTACGTTTTAAAATCACAAAGGGAGTTTGGTCCCATCAGGCTAATGTGACAGTCACGACTTATGCACCTGTAAGGTTTTCTTTTTCTTTTGTCTCCGCTATATTATCCAATTCGGTAGGTGGCGCTGTTACAAAAGCATAGGGTCCTAGAACCGCGGTCCTGAAACTGCAGCCTCCGGTTGTGCAGGAACACCCTTCTCGTTTTTTCAGATGTTTTTCCAAGAAAAAAATCATCGTCTTATATTCGGGTCAATACGGTACTTGGTGTAGATTCATTGATTTTAACAGAACTTGATCGCGATAAGATTAGTGACAGCTTGTCAGTAATTATAAAGGGAGCGCTCTTTGCTCATAACATTACGCCGTTTACTGTTTATAAATGCTGATATGTGTGTGACAAGGTTTATAGATCAGGCCTGTCTGACTAGCGCAAATATATTTCATGTTACATGAATGAATTGGCTAATTATGAAGAACAAATGGAGACAGGTCAGAGACACTTTTACTTTGCGTTATAAGCCTTCTGCATGCTTTTTTTCAGCGGCTTTCAAAAAGTGCTGTGGCCAGATTCGACTTTGGCAAAAAGTGCTGGGGACATGTCCCACCCGCAAATTGCCTATGGTACACCATGACATTTAGATACTAGGCTACTCCCAGTGTATTGTGATCACAGAGGATCAGGTCAGACATTTTTCCAGAAAAGCTTTCTCTGTCTCTCTCTCTCTCTCTCTCTCTCTCTCTCTCTCAGCAGTTTCTTTTTTCTTTTCTTTTCTTTTTCTTATATTCACACTGTTGAGAAAAATGAAAAACAGTGAAGCACAACCCACACTGTAAAAACATTAAGAGAAAATAATGAATTCTGAATGTCATACACTGCATTTTTTGACCCACAAAAATCATACTTTGTACTTATTTTTATTTTATTAATATGTATGTTTTATTTTATAGTGTGTGAGCAATTAACACGTTTTTCCTGTTGCATTTTTTTACAGTATTTTTTACATGTATAAATAAAATACATGTACAAAATAATGTACAAAATGCAACAGGAAAAACGTGTTAATTGCTCACACACTATAAAACATACATATTAATAAAATAAATATAAGTACAAAGTATGATTTTTGTGGGTCAATAAAATGCAGTGTGTGACATTCAGAATTTAATTTTAATTCAAATGTTTTATTTAAATAGTTCATTTTTATCAGTTATGTACATCCGGGGTGTTATGTTACACTTTATGCTGTTTAGTTCAGGTTTATATATTAACATTATATAAAAAAATTAATGGTTATGAATTAGCAATATACTTGAAACTATATGGTTTCTATTTTTACCATAAATTTAAGAGGATTTTTTTAACAGAGCATCTTAAATCAACACACATTGTAATTAAGTACAGTTATTTGCACATCCTCCATAGTCACAGAGGTATGAACATTGTGCTGCTATTTAAGTTTTACAAAGGAGGGGCATTATCTTGATCAAGTCCTTCAATTAGCAATAATGAGATTCTTGATTTCCCACTAGACACAAAGTAATCAAACATCTCTAATTAGAAGCCTTTGATGTAAGCATAGTTAACAGCTCTTCAAACTAAATGAGGCTCCTTACTAATCACAAGACAAAAGAAACTTACTGTCATAGAGAAAAACACCATTCTGAAAGTAAACCAAAGTTTCTCTTCTGCAAACATAATAGCTTTTATATTCAATAACAGCCTAGCTTGATGCATTTGAGAATGAATTAAATACATCATGTCATTTACTTGAATAGCACAACAGGAATTGCACAAAATTAGATTAAATGAGCAAAAACATCTACTACCAGAACAATGAGTGACTGTTATACAGCTCCTTTAAATCCTAACATGTCAGTTTTACTCCGCGTCTGCCAGAGACGTGATTTGGCATCCTCTTCACGTAGCACTGGTGTCACAATGTGCATATATTAGCCGCTGCCTGAGCTGCGCCATACTGCGTTTGCTGATATGTTTAATGTGAGAGCTGGCAGTGGCTGCCCAGAGATTAAAGGCTGAAAATATGCTGAGATTCAACATAAAATATTACTCTGCAATATTCATTTACAGCAGTTCTTCACACACAATACCATTTAATGTTGAGTCAGTTTAAAATTAAATGCTTTTAAATGAAATGAAATAGTAATGGAAAAATTGCAAAAACTTCAATCACTGTAAATATGATTTCATTTTTTTTTTTACAAAGTGACACTGCGAACAACGAGAACCATCAGACACAAGTACCTACAGCGAAGACTTAATTTCTCCTTATCACATTTCACACTAAAATAACATTAAAACACATTTAAATAGACTGACTCCGAATATTCAGCTACCTTACTTTTCTGTGCACACCGCTTTGGTGGTGCTGCATAAAAACATATCTTTTATCATTTAAACAAGAAAGAACTGGGTCACAGCCAATACTCAGATACATACTCAGGATTACTTTTTGTGAAAAAACAAAACAAACGACAACACTTACCCTGATTCCTCGCATGCAGATCATTTGGTGGTATCAATCATTTAGTAATATTTTCAAAAGGTGAGATTATTTTATATTCAGTTGTGGTGCATTATATACCAAGCACATGCTGTTATTATGACAGATGAACATTAAATGGCGTGGTTGTTTATTAACTTTTTTAAGAATATTAAGAATATTCTGGCTTCCTTAAAAGCATTTGTGGCATTATGGGTATTACCACCAAAATAGTAAAATAATTATTTTAACTTGTCCCTCGGTTTCTTTTTTTTTTTTTTTTTTAAAGCAAAAATGTTGGTTACGCTGAGGCATTTACAATGCAAGTGAATGGGGCCAATTTAGGATTTAAAAGAAGAATTGTGAAGCTTATCATTTAATTGTGATTTAATTGTTTCTGTTAAAACATGTATTATTTGAGCTCTAAATCATTTATCCATTATATTCTTATCATTTATATTCATAATAAGGTTTACAGTGCTGCACTGTAATAGCAGTTTTATTTTTTTCAAACTAAAACCATGTTAACACATGTTGTTTTAAGTCCTGTGGCTATGCTGTTGAAACAGTTATTATTTTAATGTTTACAGATTGGCCCCTTTCATTCCATTGTAAGGGCCTCACAATAACAAAGATTATTATTTTTTTAATGAAGGACATTTTTTTCAGGCAAATCAACATTTTGCCACAGCTTAACTTTTACTGAATCTGGAATATTCCTTAAAAACCTTCTGGAGGAGAAGAGGAATAAATAATCCTCATAAGCCAGCGGTGGCGAACTCCAGTCCTGGACAGCCGCAGCCCTGCAGAGTACAGCTCCAACCCTAATTAAAACTCACTTGCCTGTAGCTTTCTAGTAACCCTTCAGACCTTGATTAGCTTGTTCAGGTGTGTTTGATTAGGGTTGAAGTAAAACTCTGCAGGGCTGCGGCTCTCCAGGACCGACGTTCGCCACCCCTGTCATAAGCCATACAGTCTGTTTGTCCTTCAATGATCCAACAATCTCCATCACTGCAAAAACTCCTGATGAAAGCCAAAGGAAGAAGAATTAATCACTGCCTCAAACTGTAATGGGCAGCTGCCAGACCATGAGTGTGTTCTCACTGGAGTCAGGGGAGTTGGAGGATTTAGCGAGTCGACGGAACCCTTTTCCACCGGATATGATGGCAGCTGAAGTCACTTTCTCCCTACGTGCCACTTCCTTTGATGATGGCCCAGGCCCTCTGACCCAAACCTCGGGATCATCACTTAGCTCATAGATGGAACCGTCCTCTAGGGTGTGCTCCAGAGAGTCCTGGGTCGAGTCGGATGATTCTTCGGGCCGGGCCGTCAGGAGCTTTCCTGGGAGCTGAGAGGTGGAACGGAGGTGGTACTGCAGTAGCACTCCTTTAGCTTTGGCCTGAGGAGAGCCATCCACCTGCTGGAGGGACTCCTGAGAGGAATTTGTCACCTTCTTATCTTCACCTCCACCACTTGAATCCACACCCTCCGTAGTAGAATCCCGCTTCAGAAAATCTTGGGATAAAATGCTGGAGGTGGCAACCAAGAATTCAACAGGGCCGTTGTGAGCGTTAAGTGACGTCATCCCTTTGCCTGATGGAAAAGAGGGACAGTTTGTGTTTGGTAACAAAAAGAAGGCATGGATGCAGTGCTTTGTTTGTTTAAATTGTGGCTCACCTGTTATTTTGGGAATGCCCTCTAGTCTGGGCACTGGCAGGGTGACAATAATGCCCTGAGCTGTGCCCACCCATAGCAGTCCTTGGCAGATAAGCAGGCTGGTTACACACACAGATTTTTGACCTATGAAGAAAATATGATTAATTGATAATTAAAATAAAAAATTGTTTTACTTAATTTTATTTGATATTTTATTTATACATTTTTCTACCAACTCCTGCTCAGTTGCAAACACGTTTGCCCCTTTCAGGACCTGTGTGCCAAAACATTATCTTGCAGAATTCATATCCTGCACCAAATTCACATGTTGGACTTGCCAGGGCTCAGATATGCAGAGGGTGTTGAAATGTTGATCTCTTGGAGGTGTTCCAATGTTTCTGTGTGAAACAGACGTAGGGATGATCCCTCTGAAAACGCCATCCACACCCCTCCTCCAGCACGCACCATGTGGGTCACACTAACCATGGGGTCTGGATGAACTTCGAAACTCTGGGAATCATAAAAAAATACAAAATAATTATGAAAATGCATAAAATCAAGAAAGAGCAAGAGGAATAATAGATTTAGGGGGAAAGACACAAAAAAAAATCAAAGCTAAACATCAAAGTTTAGGCCAAGACTGTAGACTGTAGTGCTCTAGAGTGGGTATAATTCGATGTCAGATTATATTCTACCTAATGAAAGTCTGTTTGGACATATAAGGCTAGACATATTACATCACAGTCCAGAATGCCAAGTGTTAAGGAAAACCATAAAAGGTTAAATTAGTAAATAATCCACTTAAACCCAATAAGAATGTTTGGGAAATGGATAAAAGTCAAAAGAAAACAACAGTAAGGGGCAATTATAATATTTTATATATATATATAAAATATGGTATTTTTCTAAGATAAAATATACAAAAGATAAAAGTTACGGTAAGCTGTCAAGTGTAAATATCTTATATATTCATACACATTTTTAGTAACCATAGTTGTTGGACCAAATGATGGTTTGATATTTTTGAATTTTAAAATATATTAAAAATAATTATTTTAAATTGTAATAACATTTCACAATATTACTGTTGCCTTCTTACATACTAATGGGCCATATAATTGCAGGCTATGCCTGTACTTCCTTTTGTACTTCCTGGACCTTGCTTTAGTTTTACAACAGATAAATTCTTACATTCTGCATTTTCTATAGGTGCAAACAACTATTGACCTGCAAATGAAAACAGGATGACATGTCCATTTGCCTACCCACATCTTATCTTCCGGTTGAACTAAACGTCCAACTTCCAGAGCTGAATTTAATCCTGATATTAAGCATCAAGAAGGCAGAAGGAGGGTGCGCTCCTTGCGGCAAAATAGAGAGGTTGGCTCAACTATCACAAGTGATCAAAGGCTAGCATCCTAACATGCTGTTGGGCTTCTACAGGGAGGATACCTTTTATGTGTGGCTTAAGATGCTCTCTCATAATGCATCTAGCGCGGGAAGCCGTCTTAACAGAGAAATTAAATGTAAAACTCTGAAATAAAAGAATAATTTCAAGCTTTCCTAAACCAACCTTTGTTACAGAACTGATCTCAAGCTTTGATATGTGACATGACAGTTCACTCTTTTGACTCATACAGTCTTAAGAAAAGCAGTTGTGTGCTACATCTTCATTGTGAAAATTGTGGAATCACATTCAACACATTCTAATTTCACCAACGCATTTCTCAGAGGAGAAGAATACCTGAGTCCTGAGAGAGGAGCCTTCAATCACAGAGACCTGGTTGGCACAGCTGGCCCACACACACTCGTCTATTTGGAGGAGTTTGAGGACAGGCGCGCATCCAATAACCACATGTCTGCAGGAATCTGGATCCCAAAACCCCTCTGTAACTGCAAAATGCATGCTGGATTTAGAGGTGCTACTGGAAATGGCTAATATTTACACATCTTTGAAATTGTAGCAGTAGATTCAGAGAGGATAAATTCAAATTGAAGAGAATTAACTTAGTATTACTTTTTTCTATCAAACTAGTAAATGAAAAAAAAAAACACTCAAAACTATATTGTCATAAGCACAAAGCAATATCAAACATGAGGCATTAGTGCTGTATACAGTTGCAGGAAAAAATATGTGGACCTTTTACCTGGAGTTTTTCTATTTTTCCAAGTATCTTCTTTCATTTTACACTGAAGAATAAAGTTATACAGATTTGGAAAGACATGAAGTGAGTAAATTATGACAGAACTTTCATTTTTGGAGTCCGCTAACCCAACCCGATCTACATAACTATTTTACGAAGTGCTGATTTTGTATAAACTAATATTATGTCATTTGTACGGAAATAAGCGATCTTTAGAAAAAACGTAAGCATGAAAGTCCACACCTAAACCTAACTGCCAATGGGGCGTAAGCAGATTGTACAAAAACGTATAGGAGATCATACAAATTGATACAAATTATCCTTCACTTTGCCAAAAACATAAAATAGGTACAAATTGCCACAAGAGTGTGTTGGCTAAACTGAAATCCCAACATTTAGATGGGCCTGAAAGTGTATATGAAAAAACCTTTGCAAAAGAGCACCTGGATGTTTTTGCCAGTGCTGCTGGTGAAATATCCTGTGGACAGATGAAGCCAAAGGTGTTTGAAAGTAGTTAGTAGCTCTTCAGAAAAACTGAAATGGAGGGACATCATGGGGTTTTGCAGCCTCACGGTCTGGGCAGCTTACATTCATTGACAGAAAAATCACTTCCTAAATTTATCAGGTCAGTTTGCAGCAGGATGTAAGGTCATCTGTTTGCCAGCTGGAACTCCGAAGTTGAGCGGTTCAACAGGACGGTGATCCCAATCCCAGGACTAAATCAACAATAAAATACCCCATCTGATGTGGCCCAGTCTTGACCTCAACCTGAAGAATACTGCTAAACTGAAATGATTTTTGTAAAGAGGAAACACTTTTTTTTCCCACCCTGCCCTGTGACTGTTTACATGGCGTGCCCAATAAAGACATGCAAATGCATCATCGCTTTTGTGTTGTGTTTAAACACATTGCGCTTGTTTTTTGTTGATTTTATGGAATTTTATGACCAATTTATGCAAAAATCCAGTTCACATATTGTTTCCTGCAAATGTAAATCCAAAGTAAATAAAAAAAATGAATTTATTAAATGTAATATTGTAGAATTAATAAAAGGTATAGTTTACCCCAAAATGAAAATTCTGTCATTGTTTACTCTCCCTCATGCCCAAAAGCTGCTTGACTTTATTCTGTGGAATCTGTGGACGAATGTTGGTAACCAAACAGTTTTGGTGACCATTTATCTTCTTTTATGTTCCACAGAAAAAAGAAAGTCATGTTTTGGAACAACAGAAGAGTGAAATGATGACTGAATTTTCATTTCTGAGTGAACCATCCCTTTTTAATCGATATTTACACTAAAAGTTGCACTGAAATTATTCTACCTCCACCCTTTCGGTTATAAACTGCGACTTTTCCATTACTTAGTCCAGCGAAGAGAAAGTTGGCAGAGTGTTTTAGGCACAGAACTGGGCAGCCCTCGGGGTTACAAAATGTTAGCAGACACTGAGCAGCAGTGTCCACGCTTCCATAAACCAGGATGCTTGAGAAACACACACACACACAAAGTATCAAGAGCTTTTCTCTGGGAAAGAAGCAAATTAGTACTGGCTGACTGCATAAAATTTGCAATGTAATGACTCAAATTATTCCAGACCAATACAGATATGTATTCAGACTTACTTGCCATCCAATAATCCTACACAGATGGTGTTGCCGATCTTGGAAAGAACTTCAGAGGTTTGTGTTTCCAGTTCTTCATCAGTGCTGGGCTCTGTGATATACTCCAGACAAAGCACTGGGGAAGCTAGAGAGAAACTCTTAACGGAGCGTGGCGTGGGTCTGTTAAGGGAGAAAATCTCCACCTGCCCATGGGAGTCGTCACCCCCACTAGCCACCTGTGCAAAATAGATGGAACAAAAGAAAACAAACATGAGAAGGAGGGCATCCAGTGCCTGAACTCACTGACATGGCCCTCTGAGAGGCTGCAAGCAAAAAAGATGGGGGAAAATGTGGAAGCACAGCCATGAGATAAATGATTTATAGAATGGCTTTTGATGTGGAATACTTGATGTTTGTTTCTAGAGCTGCCTTTCGAGAAACTTTTAATCCTGCTTCCCTCTTTCTTTTAAACCTCGATCAAACTATTCTAACAGTGTTTTTTTTTTTAGGAGCTCCTGCTAACATCACTTACTTCAGGTGGAAAATCTCTGTAAGCCGAAAGAAAAATATCACAGAAAAGTACATTTCAATGTAGGAGTTGTGATTCAGTCAGAATTTAGAACTGGTTCATGGCCTGGAAACTTTTATGTTGGAAATTATACAAGTTAGTTAAAATCCTCCAAACAAATTGGGACTTTTCACAGTTTGTCTACATTTTTAAGTGCTTCCTTCTGAATGTTACATTGTTAAGCCAGCAAGTGGCGACAAGTATGAATGAGTCATTGAATCATTCATTCAACCCATTCATTCAGGAATAAAACAAGTGATAATGGGCCTCTCCTAAATAATACCTACACTTGCAGTCTTTTGCGCTTAACCACTTGTCTACTTACATGCTGTATTTCCTGAATTTGGCCCAAGTATTCAAATGGGCGTAAAGACTGCAAGTATGTGTAGAACTTTTGATTACCCGATGGGAAACAATTACAACATAGTGCTGTAAAAATACAAGTTATGCGTAATATCTAATTAATTTTACTTGCACTGTAAAGTGTAATGAGTATTCAGAACAACATCACCCTTGCTTATGAAATATTGCTTAAATATAAACTGAATACTGTGCTGAGGCAAATTATATTTAATGTGGTGTAGTACTTAAAAGACTAGAGGTTCAAACCCATGAGCTATTTCCATTGTGCCTTTGAGCAAGTATACTCTATGTGGATAAAATAACATCTGCTAAACAACTACTTAGTGTGATACTGGAGGTCTGGGAAATTGGCATATTATCAGTAAGTTTAAGTAAGGAGCTCAGGATGTCCTCAGTTGTACTGGCCTGATGACAGCCCTGGTTAGAGGTGGACTATTCAAATGTCTGTGGATGATTTGTTTCAATCGTGCATCAGAGGTGAGGTGAGGGAAGTGCACCATCAGACATATACAGAGATATTACAATTTCCTGCACCAGTGCAGTGATGATTTATAAAGAAGAAAAGATGTTCTCATTGTGCAAAGTGTACCTACCCAGAGGTAGCCCTGAGGCAAGGATGTGCTAGCTGCAGAAAAACCAAGAAGAGAACAGTGGACCGGGTTATACAGGCCAGCCTGCAACTGCAAAAAACAAGATGAAGAGATCACTTTTGGAAATCAACATTAAAAAATGCGGCTCTGTAAATTAGTTGAATATTACAACACACACACAAAAATAAAAATTATTTTAAATTGCTATATACACATGCTACATTACGATTTTTTTTAATGTTTTTGAAGGAAGTCTCTTATATTTTAAAATGTAATTTATTCCTGTGATGGCAAAGCTGAATTTTCAGCAGCCATTATTCCAGTCTTCACATCATCCTTCATTCAAATATGCTGATTTGTTGCCCAAGAAATATTTCTAATTATTAACAATGTTGAAAACTGCCGATTAATATTTTTGCAAATACAGTGATACATTTGTTTTGTTTTTTTCAGGATTCTTTAATAAGAAAAAAAAAGTATATTCATAACAGTATAAACATCTTTACTGTCACTTTTGACCAACTTAATTGCTGAATAAAAGTATTACATATTTTTTTCTTTTCTTTTTAAAACGTATTTATCCCAAACTTATAAATGGTAGTCTAAAATGGTTTCAATAAAACTGTTAAGTGTTAAAAACTTTATTTTTTCTAAAATTATAATAAGAAATGTTTCTTGAGCATCAAATCAGCATATTAGAATGTTATATAGCTGCTGAAAATTCAGTATTGCCATTACACAAAAAAAATACATTTTTTAAATATATTCAAAAAGAATCAATTATTTTACATTATAATAACATTTCACAAAATGTATGTTCGTATACACACACTTTTTTGTGTTATTTCTGTTTTCTGACAGATATGCAGTTTTACCGTCTCTTTGTATGTCTAACACTATAATTCTGCTTCTGCAATGTAGGATGCAGATAAGTACAGTGGACCATTGTAGTGCAACTGCAGTTTTATTCTGCACACTAACAAGTGATCAGCAAAAATTTTGAGTCGATCAACAAAAAGGCAGGATATTATTCCATTTACCCTCAAAGTAAGCATCTTGAGGCTCGATTTCAAGGCAAGCATTAAGAGTAGCCTGCTCTTGACTACAGGAATATTTGATATTAATCAAAATGGCATAGTGTCACTCACAGACCTTTACACTTTTATTTATTTATTTTGGATTGAAGGCTTTAAATGGGGCATGATAAATATGATGCACATCTTTTGATTTTCCTGTTTCAGAAAGACATAGAAAAGCGATTGCATTTCAGATTTATTTTCCCATGAAAGGCATGGGACACATTGACTCTCTTAATTTTACACATTTTGTTGTCCATGTTTTGGCAGCTGTGGCAGCTCTGATACATGCTGAGTTAGTGCACATATAAAAGAGCTGGTGACCACAGCCAACACTTGCTTGGAAAGAGATGTAAACGAAGTTAATTGACTGCAGGGTGTTTTGGCTCAAATTACACAGACATAAGGTTATTAAACACCCATTGCCATTCACATATAATTTATGCACAAGCCAGACAAGCTATTATTCCAGGTTTAATCATCAGGGCCCACATGTCTGGTGACAAACCCACCCCTGCTGACACTGTGTTAATCTTAATTAAGAGTACACTGTTTACCACAGCAATTCAGCACATCATTCAGCACATACTGTCGTAACTTCAGATTAACTACAGCAGCTTGTAATTACAGCTCACGAGAAGTATACAACTAAGGTTTTAAGAGTTTTGTTTTCAACATAATGGCGCATAATTATGAATGTATAATCATGTCAAAATCCATCCAGTCAATTTCATAACCAATTAAGTGTGACATGACAAAATACAGATAAATCTAACTTCTTTCTGGTTTTCTATTAAAGTAATACCTCACCCCAAGTTATTTGCAGCACTAGTACTTGATGTACTAGTACATGACGCTTTTTGAACTTTGAAAGCTCCAGTTCCCAATTTTTCTAATAACATGTAAATAATGACCAGGACATTTATGAAAAAAGGTCTACTTTTTTGATGTTCGTACAGGTTTGTTGCAAATTGTTGACCAAAATATCATTCACATTATACAAAATTGGGGGACTACTATAGATGGCTTTTATCTGTAATGTAATGAGAACCCATTACATTGTCATGACACATTAGCCTATAGCACAGTTTCATGGTAAGAGGATGACCTGTTTAGATGAAACGGTCCTTATTGTGTTTGAGGAGGATCTTGCGTGGGAATCGCAGGCTGCCACTGTCCCTCTCCTGCTGTGAGCCTGATGCTCAGCACTCTGCTGTGCAAAACTTGCTGCAAACTCACTCTTCCTGGATATGCACAGTGGGAATGGAGCCCCTTTTCATCTTAAGCAATCTACTGGGGCCACGGCTTTTATTCACATTTTCCCCTCCATGGAAAAAACAGGCAGAATATTTAATATGTACATGAATTAGCCTACTGGAATTATTTATACAAGGTTCTGTGTCAGGCTTTTGCGCCGCTGTATCTTACTGTAGCATTTTAGAAAGACATCTTAATGACCTGACAATTTTTAGTGTCCTCAATCCTTCTTTATGCTTCTCAAACTCATTATTTTTTGCATTCTGATAATATGGGGTGGAGATGGGTTATGTGGGAAAACCGATTTTAGACAGCCACATTTGTCTCATGGGTGTTCCTCCTGCACACAGACTCAACTTCACATCACATAAGAATCCGCTTGTCTATTCCTGCATCTTCTCTAGCAGGCACAGATCTGCCTCGCTTTAATCTGCAGTAATGAAGGTATTTTCCCCCCACTCTTTAAACCATCTAACATTTCCCACAAAAAAGTTTCTCCTACATAAGTCACGCAAGTTATATTTAGGAACCTCTTTAGATCTACTCAGTCACAAACATACATTTGTTTATGTACAAAAATATAAACACATGCTTCCATTCATATAGTATTTAGAAGCTTCCCTTTTGAAGAAGACAAGTGATTCACTTTGTTCCAATTTGGACTTTTCTTGGAAAATAAGGATCTCCATTTTTCTACACTGATTTAATTGGCTTGCTCACGGCTTTGCCTGTCATGCACTAGGAGAAAGCTGTGCAAGCAAGGGGTCAGGGTTTGTTAGCATTGTCCAGTTAGCCTCTGATGGTAGATGCCATGTTTACAACATTTTTGTATTTAGAATTTTGTATTTGGAGGTCTTAAAAGACAACATTGATGATAACAATGAGTAATGTTTCTTAAGCAGGAAGTAAGCATATTAGAATGATTTCTGAAGGATCATGTGACACTGAAATTCAGCTTTACCATCACAGGAATAAATTACATTTGAAAATATATTTAAATAGACATCTGTCATTTTAAATTGTAATAAAATTTTACAAGTTCTTGTTTTATTTTTTATTAAATAAATGCAGCCTTGGTGAGCACGTCTTTCAAAATCTTAATGATTCCAAACTTTTGACCTGTAGGTGTGTGTATATATACATACATATTTCTAAAAAACGCTCTGCATTGGTTTCTTTTTTAATAGTCTGCTACACTCGGATATCTGCACAATATGGAAGAAAAGATCTGTTGCTACTTTAGTTTCACTGCAGCTTTAATGGGAATGCTTCATTACTAAACTTCAAATCCAAGTATATTTTCAGGTAAGCAAGTATATTGAACTTCATGGAAGTTTTGTCAACAAAGCAAAGAATCAAATCAATAGGGCTGGGCAAAAAAAATCGATTTTCCGATTCATCGTTTTTTAAAATGACGTCGCTTCGATATCGATTCTCAAAAGCCGCGAATCAATCTTTTCTATGAAGACATTTCTTCTTGGGACTTGTGAGCTACAGTAAAGCAACATATTCAAACTCATTTTGGGCAAGGCTGGCACTGGAGTATACTTCAAAAAGGATGATGACAGAATGCAGATAAAAGCAGATGCACATTCCGTAGGTTAAGACGGGTGTTTGTTCAGTACCAAAGAGGAAATATGTATACATGCTCGGTGAATCGCAGGCAGACTGAATGCAAATATAGGCATACAGATAGTGAAGCCTTAGCTTTTGGGAGAAAGTTTGATTTGATCACAGACTAAAATACTATAGGGACTATATTTAGTCCTTAATCTAAACCTTCTGCCAGCTCTGAACAATGGGTCCTAAGGCTGCAACCGTATGACTTCAAAGTACTACACATCCCAGGCAAAAAGAACATCCACCGACAAGAGACATCAAAAACATTAGATGCAGGATCTGGATCAGATGAGCATGTGAGGTTTGTAGCTGTAAGAGCGACCAAAGCATCCAGAAGACGCATCAGCCACTCATCCAGAGTTGATAGCGGTATGGAAAGCAATCATTAAAGGGTGAATGCATCACATTTTGAGAATAATAAAGTGAACACACCGGCAGCAAATGAGTTGTGAAGCATTTGTCATATTGCTTCCTATGAAATACACTTGCTATGGGATATTAGGGATTTGGGAAGACCACACAAAAAATCATTTCACAGTTGTCAGGAAAACAGAGCTAATGAACCAGAACGTTTGTGGACAATGAAACAACGTGGTCATAAACTATACTGATGTGTGTTGGTAAAACATATTGGACTATATTACATTTGAGCTATTGGTTTTGTTTACAACCATTTTTCTTCATTACAAAAAGAAAATACAGAAAATTATAATTGAAACTTATACAGCTATACTGTAAATCCATACATTTATAAACACATTTTTCCTGGAAAACGGTGACATCTGAACAACATGGTTTGGAGCTTACAGCATATCCTTACTGATGCTTTCATGACTATCACAAGTCATTATTGCAATTTTGGCAAAACCTCATCTGTTAACCAGCTAGATAACAGTATCTGAGTGACAAATTAACAGAACCTGCAAAAACAACATTGAATACACTACAGAAATCAACGAGCCACTCATTGAGAATGAATATGAGATACTAATCTCAACAAAACTGTAATTCAATGACAAATCATAACAGTAACGCAATGAAATCCAATGGGAGAACAGAACTATTGCTAATAAATATAATCAAAATTGGACCAGCAGAAGGTCTTGAATAAAACTGTGAAGTCCTGTGGATCGAAAGTACTGACCAGATGTTTGAAGCTGCACACCGACCTGGAGGTGTAAAACAGCAATGCCGTACAAAATAGAAGATCAAAGCTAAATGCAAATGTAAGGCAACATGTGTTTGTGATTCAGACACCATGTCTGACTGCAAATACTATGACAGAAAGATTGCCAATCCACCATGTTTTGCAGTACTGATAGAGCAGAAAAAAGCTTAGCATTTTGGCCAAGCAAGCAGTGAATGATAGTCTACCACATGCATACCAATGAATGTCTGAATCTAAATCGGAGTACAATCTGCCTTGTCTGAGATCAAACACTGACTACCCAAAGGAAAAGTTTTTCCTGCAGCTCTAGGAAAAACACTGCACTTAGAGGTTGCTCTGAAAAAAAAAAAGTGAAGTGACATGTGGCCAAGTATGGTGTCCCATACTTGGAATTTGTACTCTGCATTTCACCCATCCAAGTGCACACACACACACACACACACACCGTGAACACACACCCGATCTCATTTGTAGTTTTTCTTTCCTACAGGTAGAACACAAAAAGTCAGGCTTACATTTAACCACTCGCGATTCACTTACAATGATAACAGAACTTTCATTTTTGAGTTGTTTTTGTAAAACGCATAAAAAAACAACATAAAATGACTTCTGTGTGTTTCTGAATAGTGTTCTTTCTTAAATTTCCACAAATACAAATAGCTCGTATGAAACTCTTGAAACTAACTTCTCAATTTACCACAGGAGGCGATTTATTTTGCAGCACTAAATGGCCTCTGCTGGTACACTGACAAGTCAGTTTCAAGAGTTTCATAAAAGCTAAAGTATAACACATCAAGTGGGGATCACAAGTCTGAGACTATTAGTGAATATGCTTCCATTTTGCTAATTTAATACAAATGTTTCTGCACAACAAGTCAGGCTTACATTTAACCACTCACAATTCACTTATAATGACAAGAGAACTTTCATTTTTCAGTTGTTTTTGGTAAAACATAAAAAACGACAAAATGACTTCTGTGTGTAGCTGAATAGTGTTCTTTCTTAAGTTTACACAAATACAAATTGGTTGGTTGGCTATCACTTACCTTCAGATCTTGCATTTTTGGGGTAAACACAGGCAATTGGCAGGCCAGTAACGGGCACCAGAATGGAGGCTTAGTCTTTTCATCATCCTCTACACACACCCAGCCAGGCAAGTTTTCATTTCCTACACAAACGGTAATAAGCTTAGCCAGAGGCGCAATACTTAAACTCAAAGCTTTTTACACACAAGAAAATGAATCCATGAAAATAATAAGTGAAAGATTCATGTCAACAATATGTTACTCAAGCCAGAGATGCCACACTTACTCAGGGCAATTTTGGCCAGATGCAGGCGATTGACCCAGGAGATTTTGCTAATTGGACTGGGCGTACTGAAGACCACTGTGAAACTGACTGGACGGCCAGACCTGTCAAGGGATGTATGCACACACACACACACACATTCACAAAATGTGAAAATCCTAGAGGGATTCAACACAATCAAAATCCAAGTGAAACAAAGCCTCTTTCAGTTCCACGCATGACTAAAATAAGTATGTACAGCTCTATTTGTGCCAAGAGTCAAAAGAATTTGTGCCTGCTAAAAGGAAAAAAGTACATGGCAACAACAAAAAACACAATTCAGCTTAATACAAGGGTCTTCAACAGGGGGTCCACAGTGGTACGGCAGGGGGTCTGGCAATTACTGTTTGATCTCAAAATAATTATTTTGAAAAAAGAAAAACATGCACTAAACAATAATGAGTTGATTTCAACAAAAGCTTTTATTGTGCTTCCCACTCTACAGTGTATAAAGTAAATGTTAAAATAATGAATATGCTGCATTTATTTAAATAAAAATTCAGTAAAAACTATAAAACTGACATATTATTGTAATTTAACATAACTTTTCTATTGTAATATATTTTAAAATGTAATTCATTCCTGTGATGACAAAGCTGAATTTTCATCAGCCATTACTCCAGCCTTCAGTGTCCCATGATTCTTCAGAAATCACTCTAATATGCTGATTTGGTGCTCAAAATACTTATTATCAATGTTAATAGTAATAATAATAATAAAACATTTTAAAGGCTGTATGTAACAGGGTGTCCGTGCTCGGTCTCATTATCCACCAAGGGGGTCTTTGGCCTGAAAAAGGTTGAAGACCCCTGCCTTAAACCATAATGGTCCATTAGATTTTAAGAAAAGCTTGAATCTTAAAAGCTGTTCAGCCTGTGTTTAAACCTCCAACAGATCAGCAAAAGTCTTGTGGCTCTGGGGACTGAGCCTGTCCAAGACAAATCCAAGAAATCTAAATCCTTCTGGTACAAGTGTGATGAAATGGATGAATATGTTTCAGTCAGTGTAACTGTCACATCCACCCACATTTGAGGGGAATTCAATGCACAGCTCTATTTTGTGTAACCTGTGCCCACTGGCATTAGTGGGTAGTCGGCACTCACTTGTCAGGCTTCCCAGGAATCATCAGCCGTAGACGACACTTGTTGGCACACTGGATCTCATCCTCTTTGATGCGGATGAGCCTCTGAAGAGCCATGCACCAGTCCTGCCCCACCGTAGTGTTGAGATTCTGTACACGTACACAGTCACATTTACAGGAGACAGCTGTCAGACTGACTAAGAACCGGTTACCACACTTAGCACCCCGCTTTTTGACATTTGCAACATAATTAGCGCAAGGAGAGGTTAAAGAGCGAGAAAGTGACACAATAGAGTGCATTAGTGCCTGCCCGGTTTTTCAGCAACACTGGTTCCGGAAGTATTTTTTCCACTCATTTTTCCACAGGGATGTTAAAAAGGCCTTGTTAAAGCATTATAAGCCATGAACCAAACCCACCAGCTATGAGGTGAAACACAACATCACAAACTTTGATTTGAAGTAAAAAAGTATCTGAAAATCGGACAAAAAGACAACAGTACAAGACTGTTCACCTATTGTTGTTAAGAATCAATTTCCCCATGGAGAAAACGAATGCAGTTGACTGTTGCACACTACAGAGACTACAAATTGGTTGACTAATCGATCAGTGAGGTTGACCAGCTTTTCTCCAAATTTTTTGTTTTGGTTTCAATATTTTTAGCAGGTGTGCTGTAAAAGGAATGGATTTACAGAGGAAAGTTCATGTGGAGAGTGTTAGCATGCTGACAGCGTGCTGCTAAACTGTCAGCGCGGTAAACTCTCTCAGAGAAGTTGCATCTCAAAATTCATCCCCTTGAAAGCGCCGCTGCTACAGCCATCATAGCAGAGCTTTTGTTACAAATCCACTGTCTTCAACAACACATTTCAAGACAATTACTGTCGGACTTCAAATTGCCTGCTGTGAGCAATGTTTCTGTTAGTATGCATAATCCATTTTTTGTGTGAACAAGATTTGTGCAATAAAAGGTTGCAGATGTTTAGCGTATATATTTAAAATAGCTGCCAGCAACACTTGGATCTTGGTCAGAGTGGACTTATATTTAATAATGTCAAATGTTAAATATTAAATTTTTTGTTAATGAAAGCAGGGCTATGACTGATCCTATCCTATACTAGCAAAGCTAGTCAAAATAAACATCTGCAGAAATTGTCACAAAATGAATGTTTTAAATACAAAATGAATGAAATTCTGAAATTATAAATACAAATCTGAAACTATAAATTATTATTTATGAAATATACTCTCATGTCATGATTCAAACAATGCTTTTTTTGTAACTATGCCTCTATTTGAACAGTCCTTCAGCAACATCTGCATGGTGTCTGGTGGAAACATCTCTCAAGCAGCCTAAGGGCTTCCTTAAATGGATAGTTCACCTAAAAATGAAATTCTGTTTACTTTTAAATTGACTTTTTTGAGAAAAGTATTTTGTTGCTCTTTTCTCACATCTTTTTTTGTGTTTCACACATGATATGCATAACATGGGCGATTAAATGAAAACAGAATTTTTCATTTTTGGATGAATTATCCCTAGTTGTTCAGACTATTCGACTACTTTTTTGAGAAAAGTATTTTGTTGCTCTTTTCTCACATCTTTTTTTGTGTTTCACACATGATATGCATAACATGGGCGATTAAATGAAAACCTCATCATTATTTTTGGATATTTTTGGATGAATTATCCCTAGTTGTTCAGACTATTCGACTATGAAAATACATAGTTTTGCTCATCCCTAATAGGAAATTAGGGATGGAATTATTCACTGGCAGTCGGATATTGATCAGGTGTGCAACGCTGCGGATGATTAAGGATTTTACCTGGTACGATCCCTGCAGGGTGCCCACCAACAATGTGACTTCCTCCACCACAGAAAGATCATGCTGTAACTCCTGCAGATCCTGATACAGCCGTGGTGGTCCCAGAAACAGCTTTCCTGAACAAATAACATTTCCATGATAATCAGTAATTATATTCACATTAAATCTTTTGGGACTGAAATGATATGCCCCCAGCAAACTCTTGCAATGGAACGGCTGCGCTCAACTAACATTGTAATTCTGTGCAGTATTTGCATCAGGCTGAAAGCTCAAACACAGCTGGAAAGATGTTGAGAAGAGGTTGAAATTTCTGATGTAAGAAAAGAAGGGAAAAAGTAACCCAAGGACTTTTGGTTCATCTTATCCTGGAATTAGACCCTCTGTTGTGTCCTCTGACTGTTAGTGTATATTTCCCCTGCTGGAGAGTATGAGCTGGGTTTAACATTGAGCCCTGAGGAAACCCAAGATGAATGCAGCAGGAGGACTGCACACTGATATTAGCTCAGAGACAGTGATTTGTTAAAGGTAAAGCTGTCATAACTGTGGGGAAATTGGAATTTCTTGTGTTTACCAGTGTTAGAGAACAGTAAAAATCCATGCAATAATTTATAAGGACATTGAATATTAATACTATATGAAAGTGTTTCCTGCTCCACTATAATACAAATAATGGAACTAGTGTACTCCAGTTAATTAATTTCCATTCTTTTACAATTCATAAATGATTCTTATGAGCCAGTTCTTTTAATGAAACACAGAAAAAATCATTAGTTTGAGCCACCACATCCAATCATGTTCAACTTGAACCAAGAAGCATTCAGTGTCAATTCTGATAGGTTGATTATATTACAACATGTAGGTAAAAATAATACTATTATTAATATAAATAACATTTCTTAAAAGTAATGCAATGATGAATCCTTTTGATTTTTAAAATGGAAATAAAATTATATAAAATATTAAGAATTTAATCTTTAAAATATTAAAATGTGTGTGTGTGTGTGTGTGTGTGTGTGTATATATATATATATATATATATATAAGGCTGAATTTATTTAAAAATACAAGAAAAACAGTAATATTTGAAAATATAATTTACAATTTAAAAATTTTTTTCTATTCTATATGATCCAGCTTTACCACCAACTACATCAAAAAACCAAGTTCATTATTTCATTATTTTTCCCATGCTCCTCTAACCACATGAAAGGAGTGCTCTTTAAAAATGCCAACCTTGAGAGTTGGTGGAGCTCAGGCGCTTGCTTCCACTCTGCTGGTAGATGCTGTCTTTACGCTGGGGGGTCTCCTGGCCCACCTCCACCACTTGCACTTGCAGCAGGGGGGCACTCCACTTAACTGCGTATTTTGGACCGATAGGGACTAGGCTGCTGATATCTGGAGGGCCCCTGATTAAACACAAAAGAATTACTTTAAGATTGCACAACAAAGTCTAACTCACAATTACAAATAATACATGATCAGACAACGTCTGAACGATAGTTACGGAGATCCAGGAATCAGACAGGCAATTAGAACTTTGTGATCAGAAAAATTCCCAGAGAGTCTCACACCCCCTACTGTGATTTCAGGAAATTATTATTCATGTATTCCTCTGTTATGCATGATCTGCATTGAGAAAGGTTCGATGAGACTGAAGAATGTAGCAGAACTTTGAAGACAGTGTAAAATCATTCTGATCCGAAGTCTTTGAAAACAGCATGACCCAGTGGTCATTAATGAAAAAACCTGGCAGATGTGAGAATGTTACCTTGGCTCCTCAAAGATGTTATCAATGCCCGTTTCGGTGTATCTATGTGTCAGTTGAGAGGGAGTTAAAATGGAGATGGCCTTAATTCATAAATTATGAGCAAGTAACTGAATTCTAATTTTCTGCAGTTAACTGTATTCATTTATTACTTAATACTAATTAAACCAGAAATGAATGGTCTGTCATCATTTACTCACACTCATATCATTCCAAACTCTTATGACTTTCATTCTTCTGTTAAACACAAAAGGAAAGTTTAGGCAGGATGTTTGCGCTGCTCTTTTCCATACAATGAAAGTAAATGGTGACCCCCAAAGATGACATTAAAGTATCATAAAAGTAGATCATATGACTCATGCACTATATATAACAAGTCATCTGAAGCCATATGACAGCATTTAATTTAAGATTATTCACAGAAAATTCTCTCTCGCCCCACCAAACCTCATTTGTGCAATTTAAACGCACATAAGCACGCATATGTACATATTTAAATCTGCCATTTGAAATCTGTTAAGAAACCAACAGAGAACCAATGACATGAAATTATGTCAAACCTGATGTGACATGTTTTG
This sequence comes from Sinocyclocheilus anshuiensis, assembly GCF_001515605.1. NCBI lineage: Eukaryota > Metazoa > Chordata > Actinopteri > Cypriniformes > Cyprinidae > Sinocyclocheilus > Sinocyclocheilus anshuiensis. The sequence continues at coordinate 425,690 of NW_015540838.1, read as the reverse complement.
ACACGCTGGATATGAACATGAATGAAATTTGAAAGATGTGTCAGAGGAGGACATTATCAGTGAAAAACAACTTCAATTTGTCTTTTCCTCAACACAAAGCAATCAGACGGCTTTAGATGACTTGGAATATAGGATATGAGTCACATTAACTACTTTTATTGTGCCTTTTGTCATCATTTTCTAAGCTTGACAGCTCTAGGTCACCAGGTACTTTCATTACATAAAAGCAGCATGAACATTTTGTTAAACTCAAAAAGGTTTGAATGAGGGTGAGTAAATGATGCCAAAATGTAATTTTTGGGTGAACAACTTCATTAATTATAATGCAATGAGCTTAAACCTTGAGTTTAAGTTAAAGAGTTGTGATGTGCATGTGTGAAGAGGACTGCTTACTTCACATTGATGTTTGCACAGACGAGCATGTCATTCAGGAGGAAGACTTTGCGCTCCTTAGACTTGAGGACTTGACCCTTCTCGCCATAGACGGTCTCAATCAGTGTCTCAGACAGAATCAACTGCTTCTGATCCGAGTTCAGTTGCTGTTATAAAAAAATACAGTTTTACAAAGTAAATGAATACATCCACACCATGAGAGAATACTTGCATCACCTGTATGTCTGTGCTCTTCAGTTTAGACTCTTGACTTTGAAGTAATGTCTTTTAATTGATCTTCATCATCTTAATTTAATTCCTAACTCTAACATCCTTGAATGAAACACTTGCGCAGTTGAACAAATCTACAGAGGTAAGAGTGATGTAACATTTGGGGATTCAAAAACTGGTTATTTGCATATGAAGGTGAGATATACTGTATGTGTGCATTGCAGCTGCTGAGGGAAGTGGGAACGCTCTAGTGCAGTGGTTCTTAACCAGGAGGCAGGGGCCCACTAGGGGTCACAAGATGAATTAAAATTATCTAAATTAAAAGGGGTGGTTGATCAGCTTTTTTTCGAAGGCTTGATTGTGTTTATAGGGTGCAGTGTGACCTGTTCATGCTTCGTTTAAAAAAAAAAAACATGTTATTTTCAGATATTTTACCTTTATTCTACACCGCTGTTTCCATTCTTGTCAAACCAGTCTGTTGAGTTCCTGGTTCTATGAAGCCCCTCCCTCAGAAATACACAATCAGGCCCAGTGTGTTGTGATTCGCTAACCGCCTAGTGCACGTTGTCCGGAAACGTCACGCCCCCTTACCATTACTGGTAGTTGCATGTTCCGGGGGCAGGGTTTATGTAAACAACAGGGTTAGTGATGTCACAAACACGGGAAGAAGCTCGTTGTAGTCCCTACCAGCCTTTTTTGTAGTCCTTAAACAGCGATTTCTTTAAAAGAAAATATCTCCCTTTGCATTGAACTTTGAGTGTCGTAACTTTGCAGACGTTGTTTATGCTCTAACAGCAACATCACACACTAACTAAAGTTAAAAAAGTGAAATCATAATCAACCACCCCTTTAATATATTATTATTACTATAACTAATATTAATATATAAAATCAGTCTAGCTTAAATAAAACTCAAAAAAAAAAAAAAAAAAAAACACAAACTGAACATAAAATGAAATCATATTTATTTTTTCTCCTCAATAGAAACTTCTATTGATCAGATCTTGAACCTTCTGAAATTACTAAACGAATTGTAGTTAATTTACCTATAATGACACTCCGAGTTTAATTTTAAGTGTGTATATCTGCTAAAAGATCATTTAAACCGTCTGGGAACTCCTTGTGTCACACAAGTGGGAGGATTTCAGAGGGGGAAAAGTGCAAAAACAAATTTTTAAATAAACTGAAAATTTATTACATTTGACATTACTGGTTTTTCATTCTGCTTTCTATTTAAATTTTTATCTATATAAAAACCACACAAGTTTGAATTGAAAATGTTTGTCTTCAGGTTTATAATTTAACATCTCATTAATAGTGGGTAGAAAGAAATATGCAAAACAATATGTAGTTAACTCAATACAAAGTAAATGATTTTCAGATAATAAATTATTTTCAGATAATATTTTAAAAACTTATTTTGGCATTCATTAAAATGACGGTATATTTTATACAGTATGACAGGATAAAAGCACATTTCTTTTTGCAAACAACATGTATGTAAATACAATCCAAATTAATTTCAATTGAAAAATGTTTGCTTTCTAGTTTATATTTAAATATTATTTTCTAGTGGCTAGAAAGAAATACACAAAAATGTTCTGTTAACTCAATATGAAGTAAATAATAAACAGATAATCTTGTAATAACTTCTTCTGGCTTGACAGTACATGACAATATAAACAATATGTTGTCTTTATCATTTCACAATTGCTATTTTCACACAGTATAGAAAAAGGGCCTTCATATATTAAAAAATATAGTTGCCTTTATACAGTATTTTAGGAAGGGGGTCCCTTGTGCAAGCAGATAGATTACCTCAAAGCTAATAGACATGAAATTAAAGCCACAAAACACAAACATTTTGATATAATGTGGTCGTTAATAGCTGCTACTAAAATAACTTTCACTGACAACCCGCCACCCTTGCAAGGAAACATCTTTGTCAAAGCTATTTCTGGAAAGAGGAAATGTGGAAAATAGCAGTTTGATCACACTGACAGCTCATGTCCTTTCTCACTACTTGCCAAATTATCTTGTAAAGCCAAATCATTGTGTTGTTGGGTTGGTAATGCTTTGAAGTGTCCCGTGTGTGTTTGTAGTGTGGTGGTCTCTGACCTTACTGAGGTTACGGTCACTGACGCTACGAGTGAGCTGTTGGATTTCAGCGAGCTGCTCGGCCAGCCGTTTCTGCTCGTTCAGCTTCTCGGCGAGAGTCTCGAGCTCAGTGAGGGCCAGCTGCAGTGGCAGCCTATCCTGATGCCCCACAGGGGTGTTTTTCAGCATGTCCTGTGGAACACAGACAGATATGTCTGCATTTATTCAGTAATTACTACCTAATTTGTCATTTAGCCAATGCTTCCATGCAAAGTGACCTACAATACACTTATTGCAAAGACGGTCCCACGCAAGCAAATGATGTTAAGTGGCATGCTCAAAGCCACAATAATTCATGAATTGTGGGATATACACATATAACAATCCAGTTACCAGTTTAGAATTTTACTTTACTCAGTTAACATTTACAGGCAGTAGTGTGCATTAAATTAAAACTGACTCTATTTACTTTATAAAATCGAGTCCCACCCTCAGTGAATGTCCTGTTTCACTTGGACGTATGTCAGAGGGTTGTTAATGCTATTTCAATGCCTTTCTGTAGTCGCTCCAGTTTAGCTATTTCAGCTCATTTTCAACTGTAGCCTCATACAAATTTTAAACAACCAAGCTATAGTACACCCAAGTAACACCCTCTTTATGAACTCAAATGTCCCTGAGAAACAGCCTGCGGTAAATGCCTCAGCACCCCAGAGATTACATGCAAATGAATTAATTGAATACACTGTAAGAATGATCTAATGACAAAAAATAAAAAATAAAAAAATAAAAATCCTGGCAGAACTTGACTTTCGCTTCTGTAGTAAAATAATAAAGTCTTATGTAAGTAATCGGCATACACAAGGGATTTCCTCAGGGTTAAGTTTTACATGTTTAAGCATTATCTGCACAGTATCACATCATGGTTTTGATAGGAAGCACACATTTAATGTGCTTCACTAGCACTCTGTCTTTCACTTTCCCATGTGTAACAGTCTGAGGAAATTCCACCATTATAAAATTAAACTTCTTATTTGTCATTCATCTTTAGCTGTGTGTGTGTGTGTGTGTGTGTGTGTGTGTGTGTGTGTGTGTGTGTTTGTGTGCACTGGTTTGGGTGGTTTATGAGGACACAAATTTGTATAATGACATGGGTATGAC
>NW_015540838.1:394756-421705 GCF_001515605.1 Sinocyclocheilus anshuiensis | reverse complement strand
TCGACCTGGGTGATTTAAATAAGGATTATGACAAAAAAAAAAATATTTTGAAAGCTTTTTATTCAGTACTGACTTTTCAACATAATTGGTGTGTGTGTGTGTGTGTGTGCACTGGTTTGGGTGGTTTATGAGGACACAAATTTGTATAATGACATGGGTATGACACAGGTATTACAATATGAAGGTGGTTTATGAGGACACTACCTGTGTCCCCGTAACTCAAAAGGCTTAAAGGGGTCCTATTATGCTTTTTCACTTTTTTAATTTTAGTCAGTGTGTATGTTTGGGCATAAAAAAGATCTAGAAAGTTACAAATCTCAAAGTCCATTCCAAAGTGAGATATTTCGTTTTTTAAAAATCTCTTTTCAAGAACTACAACGTACGGCTCATTTGGACTACAGCGTTGGTTTCCGGGCTTTGTGATATCACAAAGCGGCTCACGGCATGTCTAGATCAATTCATACAAGTACAACACGACGTAGCTGGGCGCCGCGGACAGATGCCGAACGGCGCCGCCGGTGTGCCTACACTCATAGAAAATAAAGTATTTGAATTTTAAAGACGTGGCGCGACGTGACGCTGCGCTTCTTGTCCGGTGTGCGACCGCCTGAAACACTGTTTTTTTTCATCTCCATGCCCAAACGTCTTTGTTTGGGCTTCCGAAAGCGGATGATGTCAGGAAACAGTGGTTGCAATTTATTTTTTAACTCTGTTCCTGAGCATTATAACCCCAATTTGCTATTGTGTGCTGCGCATTTTACTGAGGACAGCTTCCACAACACGAGGGAGTACAGTGCCGGATTCGCCAAAAAGCTTTTGTTGAAAGAAGGGGCAAGTGGCGTGGCAGTACTGAAACACCATCTAAGCTGTTCGCCAATCACAACGCACTGGGACAGCTAACCAATCACAACACCCTTTGTTTTTCGGAAGGCGGACCTTCATCAAAGCCGGAACTAATCGAGCCGTTTGTGCCAGACTGGGGAGAAAGGTATTTTAATAATGTAAATTATGTGAAAAATAATGCTTTTTTCGAACCACCAAGCATGAGAGCATGTTCTAGTACACCCCCAAAACAAATTCAAGACTTTGTAAAAGAGCATAATAGGACCCCTTTAAAAAACATACTAATCTAAAAATGCACAAAGTTTCCTGTGAGGGGTAGGTTTAGGTGTAGGGCGATAGAAAATACAGTTTGTACAGTTTAAAAACCTTTATGCCTATGGAGAGTGCCTGTAAACCACCAATACCAACATGTGTGTGTGTGTGTGTGTGTGTGTGTGTGTGTGTTTGGAGCTTTCAGAGTACTAACCTGCAGTAGGAGTATGAACTGAGGAAAACGCTGAATTGGTTTGACCATGAGGCCATAAAGAGTGATTCTGTCTGTACTGGCAGCCTGCTTTTTCTGCAGCCCAGAAGAACACAAAAACAGGTCAGAAATGACAGGGAACTAGAATGGAACTAGATTATTACACTTGTAAGTGTAAATGTAAGTGCTGCTTGCCCAAACAAAACAGTGAACAATTAGGAGCATGTTGAGAAGTTCACCTTGAGAAACTCCAGGAATGCTGGCTTGGACATACAAGCTTTCTTGATAAGACCCATAGCATTGGTGAAGTTGTTGACATAGTCGCTGTACACATCTAGCACCATTGACTTGGAAAACTAGAGGAGTTGAAAACAACGATCAGCTTAGTGGCAGACATAACAATCCACAGTTCAGACATAACAGAAGATCCATGTACTTCAAGACTTAATGCTTTGTAATCTGTACACTCCCAGGAAAAAAAGGTACAAAGCTGTCACTGGGGCAGCTAAAAGGTACATCTTTATACCTTATTTATCCATAAATTGTAAAAAAACTTTAAAGATATTACTATTTTGAAACGGTACCACTCAGGTAAGAGTTTTGGACCTTTTTTTTTTTTGAGTGTACTTTGCTTGCATTTGTATTTATTTTTCTGTCAATATGGAGTGACTAGTTGTAAGATTGTTCAGCATTTACTGATCAAACTGTCTTAAACATTATGTTCTCAGCTGCAGAGCACAGTCTGCATGATGCAGAGGAAATTAGCACACTTTAAATAGAACTGCTGACTATAGGATGTCCCGTTTTTCCATCTGCAAAGATCCCTCATCACAGAAACAAAAGAAAGTGAGTCATGCTAGGGTATAAATACAGAGAATTACAAAGTACAACTGACTCTAATAAGCAGATCTGACAACCCTTATTCATGCAAAAATCTTCATCTTAACGTGAAGGTTATATATGTGGCCATACAAATCAGCTGGATCAATGCTATGCAATTGTGCAGTGTTTTAAATCAAAAACAAGTGTGAAAAAATGAGAGGCAAAGCAATCAAATCTTAAGCTTTTTGTAACCAAAGCAAAAAATGAAAAATCAATGAACATAAAAACCAAAAACTGTGAAACACACCACAAACTGAACATTTTAGTAGAACAACAGGAGACGTACTGAAGCAACAAAAAGGTCTCCGATTTTCTCAGTATTATCCCATTCTGCTACACGGGAGGCCAGAGCAATCTGAAACATGGAGTGACACTGCAGGATCTCCTTTAGCCTATAAAAAACAGGCTGGATCTTCTTCAAGCTCAGGATCCGCGGCTCCGCCTCCATCAAAGGCTTCTTATATTCCTAAAATATAATTCAGGTGGTAGGTATGAGTGAGTCTGGTCAGATTGTTCAGCTTGGGTTTTATCTCTCTGTTGATTTAATTAACATATTCACAACTGTTTTTGTCAGTTTAAAATAATACATAATAGAATTAATGAATCTTCCAGCTTAAACAGCACAATAAGATAAGGGTGTAGGAATATATTTTGTTTTTGTCTTTACCCTGCTGAAAAAAGTGCAAACCACCCTGTCCAAGAAGGTTAGGATGGTCCGTTTTAATGGTTTTAGAGGAGTTTTGCACACTTGTCAGCTGCTCAGGCTGGCGGACCAGCTGGCTAACCAGCTTAAACTGTTTAAGACCAGCAAAACACTTTAGGCAATTTTTTTAACAGGGTATATTTTCCCCGTGTGCTTTATTCCTACTTGTACCCTCCTTTACACTTCATTAAGAAAATTGAGGAATATTTCTGTTTCTTGCATTATTAGAAAAGTGATCATTCAGAATCCTTTTTTAGTAATACATTCATATGTAATGTCATGATTGTGTCACTGACCAACAGGATCCTCTTGAGTGAGTCTAAGTAGCTTCTTTCACTCTGGATGATAGAGCCAAGAATATGACGCCTGACAACCTGTGACATTCAAAATAATGCAAAGTAGGAATTTGAATTCAATTAGGTTAACTGACAGCAAACCAGCAGCTTAATATGCTCCTATGCTTACCAAGGCAGCAGTAAAAATACAGTAAAATACAGTAAAAACAGTAATACAGTGAAATATAAATACAATTTAACATAGCCGTTTTCTATTTTAATATATTTTTAAAAGTCATTTATTCATGTGATGGCAACACTGATTTGGTGCTCGAGAAACATTTCTTATTATTATTATCAATGTTGAAAACAGCTTTGCTGCTTAATATTTTTGCGAAAAACCCATATATATATTTTTTCAGGATTCTTTGATGAATAGAAAGTTTTAAAACTGAAGAGCAGCATTTATTTGAAAAATATTTTTTTGTAACAATGCCACTTTTGATCAATTTAATGAATCCTTGAGTAATAAAGGTGTTAATATCTTTCAAAAATGAAAAAAATCTTACTGATCACAAATATTTTTAAGGTGGTTTATGTAAATATGTCATAAATGAGCAGGGCAAGTATGATACTGACAGTAATGCAGACTGATTCACGCATAAGTACATAGAAACACGCACCTGTTGGCTACTGAGCCCTTCTGGCATTGGAGAAAGTTGAGGTGGTGGATGTTTGAGTTCAGATACAGTCACATCCAGATATCCAGAATCTTCCTCTATGTCATCTGCACATTGAAAGTCAAAAGCACAGTTAAACTCCTCTTTCCCACTGGCATCACATACTATTCCAATACCTTCCATCTCGGCTTACTTCTCCTTCTAGGTAAACACTATTCTGTAGCTCTGTAATAATTCATGCCACTTGCTATCTCAGAATAATTTAAACATTCAAAACTTTCAAAGAGGCATCTAGTCTCTAGTATTGTTTCTGTACTGTAACCTACCAGGTGTCAGAAAAAAACCCACCAGAAACTAACAAGAGGAAATGAGAGTCAAAAAGTCAAACCTGTGCAGTCTTTTTTACTCAGGAAGGACACTTTGCGCATCATGGCTATTTTCGTCTTTTCCAGTCCATCTTTCGTGCCATTCCTAGCTGCTTTCATGAGCTGTTGAACCTACGGGAGGAAAGAGAGACTGGTTAAGTGCATAAGATGACAGCAAGGAACAAAATGAATCAGCAAAACTAAAAGAGAAGAGATAAATTCCTGTTTGTGGATCAGTGTGTTCAGCAGCACCAGGACAAACCCTCAAGGTCCCTCTCTGCTCAGTTGCAGCACTCAGTGAATTTCACAGTTTCATTTTCATCGTACAAAAATTACTCTGAGTCTCCACTGTACAATGATTAGCATGATGGAATACTATAACTACTAGCTATATATGAATTTTGGTGAACAGTTGAAATTGCAACTAAATCTACATAATCTAGATTTATTCTAATGTGTAATATAACACTGATCCTTAAAACTTAGACAAAACACGCTGCAGAGCTCCGTTAATGCTTCTTCCAAGTGCATTTTTCCTTGTCATGTTTTTGAAAGAAGTCTCCTATTTTCATCAATTCTCAAAATTAAAAATACAATTAAACTGTAATATTCTGAAATATTATTACAAGTTAAAATAACTGTTTTCTATTTTAACATATTTTAAAATGCAATTTATTCCTGTAATGGCAAAACTGAGTTCTCAGCAGTCATTACTCCAGTCTTCAGTGTCACACGATCTTTCAGAAATCATTCTAATATACTGATTTGGTGCTCAGGAAATATTTATTTTTATTATCAATGCTGAAAACAGCTTTGCAGCTTAATATTTTTATGGAAACCATAATGCATTTTTTCAGGATTCTGTGATGAATAGAAAGTTAATTTATTCAAAAAAAGTAAGGACATTTAGAATGTTACAAACGTTTTCTGTCACTTTTGATCAGTTTATTTCATCCCTGCTAAATAAAAGTATTTCTTTAAAAAAATACAATATATTTAGAATTATTACTGAATACCACACATCTACTTAAATGCAAGCGCCATTTTGTTTGTCTGTTGTTACTAACTACTAATAGGACAAACTTAAAATTCTATAAAAATCCAAAACAACTCCTTTATGGAGTAGACATATTATAGTTATGACAGAAAATATAAGCACGGTCATTCATAAGTTGACGTTTTGTCCCATGTCTCAAGAATCAGTGATTACCATACACCCACCACTGTATAAATGTACCTTAATGTCATAGTTTTGTTTGAGTTGGCCGACATCTCGAGCCCCTAACCGCATGGCTAGCTCACGCCTGGTCTGCACGCAGCATTGCTTCAGACGTCATACATCTGGGGAAATCTATATCCATTACCACAAAGCCATGTCCACGGGCAGTACGGGGGGGTGGGGTTGAAATATATCAGTGCATAAAGAAAGATGGCAATAAAGAGGGGAGAAGGAGGAAAATAATGAGATTGAGAGTGTGACAAACACAGGCAGACAGCGATAACATCAAGGCCAACAACAGTGGGAACTGAAGACAGACATAACAGCGTGAAGAAGACCAGAGATTTAGCCTCAGAGATTGTCTGTCTCGGTTCACGGTACTAAAATATCACACTTAAACTGCTCTACTACTCACAAATTCTTCCTTAAACAGAAGTACCCAAGTTCAGACTGCATAAGGCCAAGTCTGGTTAGTCTAGTTAAGGCTTTCTGTACCTGTTTTCATGCATGACGTGCAACATCTGCGGATTAAGACCTCTCGGGCATGCATCAACAGACATTAACTAAGAACAGGAACAGGGTAAACCCAGCAAGGAAGGAGAACTGAAAGAAACCGAGTGCCAAAAAAATCCTTTCCTTTTTTAAAGTTGAAGTGTGTAATTTCTGCTCTACTAGCATCACTGAACAGAATTAGCATAAATAATGATTGTTTTCAAACAGGTTTCAAACAGCTCCTATCTGCCACTGGTCACACAAATCAGTAGCCCCGCCTCTAAACACACACCACCGGCTGAGCTAATGCTGGGCAGCATTGCTTTTGACTTTTGTTAGTCATTTTATACTACCACCCTTCAACAATGCACAACATCTCATTTATTCATTTTATTACTTATTTAGAAAGTGTTGATAATAAATGGGCAGTGGATTGTACCTTATTGCGAGTGGGCTGCTTGGTCTCGCTGTCTGACTGCTCATCGTAACTCTCAAACTCACTGGAGCCCCAGCCGTTGTCTATCAGCCCGGGCTCGCCAGACCTCTGAACCTCCTCATAGATCACATCATCCTCTGAAAAATAATCAAGAAAAAATTGTATGAGGTAGGAGGAAGTATAAGATGTCCTGAGTCAAGATACATCTAAACCGGAAACATAGGTGTGTTGGTTGGTACAGGCAAGTTACTACAGGGTGAAAATAAATCTTTGCCTGCAATGTGAATGTACTTCTTGTAGAATTATTGCTCAAGGGAAATTTTATTGCTTGGAGTTTGCACTTTATTACCACCCGCATTTTTTTCTCATGGCCTCCTCATAACTCATGGATGCCCCTAGTGGGTTCAACTACCCTGTTCAATGGCCCAGGCTGGCTACCTTCCTCAGGCTCACCTTCCTTAGAGCATTCATGTAAATTTTTTAATGCAGATATAACAGGCCAGATAGTTTGACTTTGGTAATTTTGGAAATGGAAATGTTTGAAATCTGATTCTCGGTTGTAAACATTGATATCTTGGCAAATCTATTCACTGTTCGGAACATTTTTGAAACTCTACATCGGTCATCTAATCAGTAGAAAAACAGATAATGCCCTGGCAGAAAATTACCCGTACCTTTTATGTTAAGGTTACGGATATTTCCTTCAACCCTAAAACACAACACAGTGTAATGTATAATTCAAAATAATGAAAAATCAATGCAGAAAATTCCTTCATTTTACCACAGTACAATGGTAGAGTACAGAGTAGAAACGTAATGAGATTATGAGAAAAACTTTAAATAAATAAATAAATAAAATGCCCTCCATTTCTGCTATCTTGAAGAAACATTTGAGATATTCAATAGCTCCCAAGTAAGAATTTCCCTATGGGTGATGACATTACTGATCTGGACAGATGATGCCCATAGTCAGACACTGACCTGCATCTGGTGGCATGATGTTTTCACAAGGCACATCATCGTAGATGACCTCCGAGCGTGCAGGAGGAGCGGAGTTCTCCTTTAGTTGTTCAGAGGGTAAATTTTCATCTGATTCAGGAACGGCTTTCCCTTGGGGAGAGAGACCTAGAGTGTCATTCATATAGTGACAACAAAAACTTCTAAATACACTTTATTACATAAATAAGAGACTCCTAATAGAAGTGTTTGATAGATGTTTGAGCATATTCTAAGCACGAATAACAAAAGAAAAAGGATAGGATACTATTTTAAGTGGGCTGGACATTGGGTTTAGCATCTAATTTGAAGCACAAGTAACTGCAAACATCATTTGATAATCATTCACCAGAGCTTCAGCGAGGTATTGAGCTCAGTGCAGGTTGAGAAACTGAGTGCCAAAGAAATTCAGCCCTGATTAGCACAGAAAAGCACATTTACAATCCTTTTGACTTAGATTTGAGCTTGCATTCTGACAACAGTGCTACAAAATAACAAACATACTCCTACACGACCGGCGGATTGACAATACGTAGACTTGTCTGTACTGTGACAGTGTGTACAGATTTGTTGACAACCTCTTTTAACCTAATGAAGTCGCCTGCTGAGTCTCCCTCATGGGAACTTAAAATTTCTCAAAGTGAAATGTTTAGGCCTCTGAATATCTGAAGGATATATCGAGACTTCTGTCTGGGATGTCAGAGGGAGATCATTTAAAATTCTGAGAACACATTAATTAGGAGAAGGAGTACAATATAAATAACTTTCCTGGGAATATGCTAGGTTAAACCCAAGTTAAGCAACCGTAGCATGTTGTTTACCACAGAAAATCATTTCTTATCTCGCAGTTTGTAAAAATGTGTGAAAAATTATAAAAATCTATGGGGAAACAGTTGCATTTCTGGCACACAGAAATCTCTCAACGTGTGGCTCAAAATGATTTTCTGCAATAATTGACATCATGTCTCAGATGTTATTGATATAGCTTTACTTGCATTGAACCCGGGATATTTTTATGTGGCTTTGTAGATGACAATGATTGTCAGTGTGATGTTGCACATATGTAAATGTTTATACACTGGGACACAAAGATCTAAGCAGGGAGTGGATGTAGAAACCAGTTCTGGTTATTAGTCATGACACAGCAAGAGCCTGTATTTACAGTGTCAATACCGTGCACTACAATACATCTATCTATAGCCTAAATCTTCAGTACTATGATGCCAAAATACTCCAACAGTCTGAAACAAAAAGACTTGACTGGGTTGCTAATTATTCCTGAATGTTGGTCAACAAAGGGTTTAAAGGGACCAAGACAGATCTAACTACGCTCTATGTAAGGGATAACGTACAGTCAGCTGGTTATTATCCCAAAATAGACCGCTTATTATTACACGGCTACTGACCAAATAAATAAATACACTACCATTCAAAAGTCTGAGGTCAGTAAGATTTTTTGGTAACACTTTACAATAAGGTTCATTAGTTAACATTAGTTGACTACTTTAGTTAACATGAACTAAGAATGACCAATACTTCTACAGCATTTATTAATCTTAGTTAATGTTAATTTCAACATTTATTAATGCATTATTAAAATCAAAGTTTGTGCTTGTTAACACTAGTTAATGCACTGTGAATTAACAAACTAACAATGAATGACTGTATTTTCATTAACTAACATTAACAAAGATGAATAAATACTGTAATAAATGTACTTTATACATTAACTAACATTAACTAATGGAACCTTATTGTAAAGTGTTACCATTTTTTTTTTTAAGAAATTAATACTTTTATTTAGCAAGGATGCATTAAATTGATCAAAAGTGACAACATAGACATGTATAATGTTACAAATATTTATCTTTCAATTTCTACTTCTATTTCACAATATTAATGCTTGCACTGTATTTTTTATTAAACAAATAAGCTCGCCATGGTGAGCATAAGAGACTTCTTTCAAAACTATTATCAGCCCCAACCCCAAACCTTTGAACGGTAGTGTACTTGGACATAAAAAAAAAAAATTATCTTAAAGTTTCCGCTATTAAAATGGTCCACTATAACATACAAAACAATCAGCTTAGCAGCAAGACGAACACTGCAACTATTACAGTAATATTAAAAATGTAAATCCTCTGAGGTAATTATCAATACAATCAATAACTGAGAAAAAAGAAGGTGCCAGTTGCATCTTGCAAGAGAGAGCAAGTCTGCTGTGATACGAGAGACATGAATGTAGCGCCGGTTTAAGTTACCAGTATGAGCAGACTGATTATACAGTATTGCCATGGGCGACAGAATATTAGGAAATATCAGATGGCCGAGGGTGGGGACTGAATCAGAATCAAGTATTCCAGAGAGCCGTGTAATAGAAAAAGGAGATCTATATATGATCACAGTCAAATACAAAAAGGACACAGCTATTCCAACTGTCCTAGGGAGTGGGGATTGTACCTTTATGCAGTCGCAGAGTGAGCTCTGAAACCACACTGAACCATTCCTGAGAGTGAACTGGGGCTGCACACACATAGCACAGACTGTTTATCAGCCAAGGGACACCGCTTTGAAGTCACTTCTACTATGGCTGTTGAATTGTTGACGTTACCAGGACTTCTCAAAATGATGCCAAGTAATTTTGTTAGTTTACATTAAGTATTTGGAACATGCATAAAAAAAATTTCCAATGCATATTTCACAATTTAGGAAAATTAATTATATTGACAAAGGATTTTATATTCATTGTATGATTTTGTTTGCATGATCACTTGTTGTGTTATTTGACTGGATTGCAACAGAATTTTCAAGAAAAATCTCCAAAGAATCTGATTTATTAGACTGAACCAAGTGTGGACATTTGGCATGGGTGTGTTGTTTTCTTTCCCGTGAGATTCCTGTGGGTCTGGATTGGATTAGTCATTGCTATTTTTCAGATCTCTGATTTCCATGCTGATTTGTGCATTAATGTGGATTTACAGGAAGGCATGGCACAGCCCCTTCCCAGAGCCACCAACCTGTCTGAGCATGTTTGTGGGGAGACTTCTGGATAGCTGTATAGCGGCACTCTGGCCCATAATGTGAACCTGGAGATACATTTTCAAACAGATTTGTCAGATTTAAGCACTGAAATGCCTTCCCAGCTAGCATTTATTCCCAAACGTTTGTCTGGATGAAGGCTGAATCACAGCTGAGCTTTGTTTCTGTTTTACTAATTGAATCAATGTTGATATTGTAATGTTGTATCAACACATATTTACAATGTCTTTTTAAAATTTCAACATTGATCTAATAACCTTTTTTAACAACATCTAGCATTAAACGTTATTTCAACGTTGTTTCAACATTTCCAACACAGTTTCAACATTGAAACAACAACTGACATTATTTTAACCGCATTTCAACATTAAAGGTCAGTCACTAGTCGGCTGGGTGTTTGGACACTGGGAGTGACACATTTTGGGAACCAGCGTTGATATTGCAACGTTGTATCATCATCTTACATTTATGAAGTTAAACTTTCATCATTGATTTATAAGTATTTTGTTAACCTTTTTACAACAACCATTAAAAGTTGTTTCAATGTTGTTAGAATTTTTCAACAACTTTGTGTCAGCCTTTTTTCAACATTTTCAACACTGTTTCAATATATTTTCAACATTGAAACAAAAACTTGCATTATTTCAACCACGTTTCAATGCTGACGGTCAGTCACTAGCCGGCTGGGTATTTGGACTCTGGGAGTGACACATTTTGGGACGTCCATCTAATCCAAGTAGACTGCTTTAAATAGATTTATCTCACAACATTTATAACCACAAACACTAGAGATATTCTATAAGTATAATACCTTCATAAATGTTATTTCTTTTCCAAAAGCTTGCTTGTTCATCTGCTACTTGAGGCTCGGCCGAGATGGAACTCCTAAAACAAAACATCAATGCAAAAATATTGAAATGCTGCCCCTCGATGTTTATTCTTATCAGTCACTGTGTGCAATGGTCACATCACATTACCACTAGATGTCACTAGAGCCAGCGCTAGTAGTTTAATAACTAATACAGTAAGAAATGTGTTCACCTAAAAGGTAAATATTCAACCATAGGACTATTCAGCTAAGACACAATGGATAATAGAGTCCTTTGGGCGACAAACACCTCAAACAGTAAGCCAATAAAGATTTATGATGTCTCTATGAATGACATCCTGTAGGAATAATAAGGATCAAGATGTTCAAGTGGAAAATGTTTGAGGCATAACACATAAGGTGTAAATCTGTCACACAAACATTCTTACCCATCAGGAGATTGTCTGGCCACCATCTCTGCAGGGAGAACAGAACGTATGTTTCATTTTTAATTTTCTAACAAACAGATCACCGATTCGTGGGTGCAGGGACAAAATAAGTTACAAAAATGAGTTTTATCCCATGTTTCATGAATCAGTGAGGTGATCTAATATACGATATACATAAAAACTATGTGACTAGACTAACACATACCGCAGACCAACCTGGGTATGTTGTGCGAGGATGTGTGGGGATATTTTGGTCCTCCAGACCAGCAGGGGTCCCTCCGTTTACTGCCTGCTGATTATGGTGTGCGACATGTTTCACAGCTTGACAATAAAGTGCATTTGTGGCAGTGGTACCATTAGTATTCTCTGAATGCTCAGCTTCCTCATGAGGAGTTCCTGACTCTTTAGTCTCAACAGAGTTCTCCACTGTATTCTGCTCGTCTTCGCTGTCATCAAACTCAAACTTCTCGCCAGTTTCCTCATCTTCATCATCCTCTTCTTCCTCCTCCTGGGCCTTCTGAGTCACAGCAGTGACCATGGACTCTGAAATAATAAAGATTCATTTTTAAATGATATAAAAAGGATAAGAACCATATATTTACATTTTCTGAAGAACTGTGAATAGTGCTAGTCCGGGCAAATCTCATCACCACAACGCTAGGCTGTTGTGGGTGTTTGCCATGGCATTTCTATGCAGTTGCTACCATAGACACGTATACATAGATGCCACATTTGACCACTCCAGAGACGTTGACGCATCCGCCATCTTGGAAAAGTCAACGCGTCATCACTCACAGTAAAAAACAAGTTTTCCAAGATGCCACAAAATTGTACAGCCTGTGATTGTATAAACCTATGAACTGTAAAAAGCTATGGACTGATTGCATACATGCGTATAACTACGAATGAAGACACACAGTACAACGGAAGTGTTCATGACGCAGCTTTGACTAGTCCAATATGGCAGACGACTTCTGGCATCTATTTATGGTTGCTACTGTGTTCTGGGTGGTTGTTTGAGTGTTGCTAGGTAGGTGGTACTTGGGAGTTTTAGGGTGGTTATTTGAGTGTTACTATGTGGTTGTGTTCAGAGATTGAAAGGGAGTTTTGAGTGTTTTTTGTTTTTTTTGGGAGTGTTTGCTAGGTAGCTGCTAAGGTGTTCTGGGTGGCTGTTTAAGCGTTGCTATGTTGTTCAGAGTGGTTGTTTGAGCATTACTGTGCAGTTGCTAGCATGTTCTAAGTGTTGTTTAAGCATTGCTATGGGATTGCTAAGGGATTGCTAAGATGTTCTGATTGTTGCTAGGGTGTTCTAAGTGGTTGTTTGTGCACTGCTAGGTGATTGAAAGGAAGTTCTGAGTGTTTTTGAGTGTTGCTATATAGTTGCTATAGGGTGCTCTGGGGGCGGGGGGCTGTTTGAACATTGCTGAGTTGTTTTTTGAGCATTACTATGCAATTGCTAGTGTGTTCTGAGTAGTTGTTTAAGCATTGCTATGGGATTGACAAGATGGTCTGAGTGAGTTTGTTGTGATCAGAACAACTTTTAACTCTGGTTGTGTATGATCCTCAATCTTTTAGTGTATGATGGTCAGTTTTTTTTATCGGTGACTATTTACAAAGTCGGTAAGTGTATGATGCCCAGTTTTTTTTTTGTTTTTTTTTTTATCTGTTCAGATTTTAAAAGTGTTGTGTATTCCAGCCTTAAGGTGCTCTGAGTGGTTGTTCTGAACAGTTGTTTGAGTGCGGTGATGGTGTTCTGACCGGTTGTTTAAAGGGGTCCTATTATGCTTTTTCACTTTTTAAATTTTAGTCAGTGTGTAGTGTGTATGTTTGGGCATAAAAAAGATCAAGAAAGTCACAAATCTCAAAGTCCACTACAAAGGGAGCTATTTCGTTTTTAAAAAATCTCTTTTCAAGAACTACATCTAACGGCTCGTTTGGACTACAGCGTTTGTTTTCCAGGCTTTGTGATATCACAAAGCAGCCCATTAGAATATCATTAAAAATAATTCACGCCTACAGAAATTTGAATGGTTGGAGGGTGGGGAGGGGCGAGGTTGTGGTTAGAACGCTTAGTTGAGTGAGTGCATCAGACGAGACGACGAAGAAGAAGTGCTGCTGCAGAGTTAGTGCATCAGAGAAAACGAAGAAGAGCTGCTGTGCTGTAGCGTCAAATTTTCGGCATGTCTAGACCAATTCTTACAAGTACAACATGACGTAGCTGGGCGCCGTGGACAGATGCCGAACGGCACCGCCGGTGTGCCTACGCTTTTGATGAAAGACGGAGCAAGGGGCGTGGCAGTACTGAAACACCGTCTAAGCTGTTCGCCAATCACAACACACTGGGACAGCTAACCAATCACAACACATTTTGTTTTTCGGAAGGCGGACCTTCATCAAAGCCGGAACTAATCGAGCCGTTTGTGCCAGGCTGGGGAGAAAGGTATTTTAATAATGTAAATTATGAGAAAAATAATGCGTTTTTCGAACCACCAAGCATGAGAGCATGTTTTAGTACACCCCCAAAACAAAATCAAGACTTTGTAAAAGAGCATAATAGGACCCCTTTAAGCATTGCTATGTAGTTGATAGCATGTTCTGAGAGACTGTTTGAGTTTTTCTATTTGATAGTGTGATCTGAGCATTTTGTAAGCACTGCTATATAATTACTAGGTTATTCTGGCTGTTTCTTCAAAAAAAGAACCAAATCCTAAGCCTCATTGTACATTACTACAAATGTGGATTTGGAAATATTATTAAAATAGATTTTAAGAATAAAGAATAACCCTGTATATCTATTTTATTTTATGAGCATTGTGTTTATCAGTGTAACCACTAAGCCACAGTTGAAGCCTTAGGACCTGCCTGCTGTGCACTGATTGCAGTGAAACATTCTGAATCAGCATGCATAATGCAATTTCGCATAGAAGCATAAACACAACAAACAAAACATTAGGTCTTTATGATTCAGTGCACGTTCTGTATCTAAGCAGCTACAAAGAAGAGGCTCAAAAATATGTTTTGACCATACCATTGGAGACAAAACCCTTTGTGAGTCATCAGATTTGTTCGGAAAACACCCAAAACTCACAAGCTAAAAGCCAAAATGCCCTCCTTCTGATAACACATACCACAAACATTGAACAGATGGACAAAATAATACAGATGAAAACAATCTGTTACATGCACCAAAAGTAGGAGTGTGGGTGAGTTGTTAACTGAATCCAAAAGTAATAGAGTAATGACAGCATATAACTTTTGTTGTAAACTACAGAGTCAAGTTAAGCAGCAAAACATGACATCCCTTTTTGGCAATTTCTAAACAGCTTTTGGAACGTTACATTTTGCAAAGAAGCCAAAGCACAGGAATAGAGCTTACAGACACTTCTGCACTGGACAGAGAAAAACAGATCATGTGATGAGCAGGATTACACATGTGACCATATGGTCTCTATAGAGAATACTCAACTGAGAGTACTTCATACTAGTAAATGTTTTCACTTGCTCTTAGAAAGTGGGTTGAGAAAATCAGCAACAAAGGAGAAATTTCTATGCTCACATTTCTGTTTGAAATTTCTCCGATTTAAGTTCCCTCCAATTTTTCCATGGTGCATATTTACCTTATAAAATAACACAAATCAGTTACTCAAGTCAATATAAGCTCAGATGACTTGAAAATGGCTCTAAAGGTCAGTAATCATGCAGTGCTCAGGCGCTCTATTCCCTTCAACAATCACTA
Organism: Sinocyclocheilus anshuiensis; assembly: GCF_001515605.1. Lineage (NCBI taxonomy): Eukaryota > Metazoa > Chordata > Actinopteri > Cypriniformes > Cyprinidae > Sinocyclocheilus > Sinocyclocheilus anshuiensis. The sequence continues at coordinate 406,319 of NW_015540838.1, read as the reverse complement.
AACCAACAAAACAACGTTTACCGTGGCTCTTGTCTTCATCCCCCTCACTCCAGCAAAAGTACGAGAACCTCTTAGACCCGGCCAGGTGGATTTTGGGTGAAACTAGAAATTTAAGCGATTGTCTCATGCAAGCAGTCTCCATGGCTGCAGAATAGTTGTGTGTCAAGAGCAGGTGGCATATGGTGTAAGGATTGCTCAGCTGCAGCATATGGTCAGTTACCTTGAGCACTGCCGAGCCCTCAAGCAGTTTCACAAGCTCTCTGGAGAGTAAGAGGGTAATGCTGTATTCCCTCAACTGGGTAACTGTTTCAGAGTTTTACACACTGTACTGTTCTGTAATATACCAGAACAAGTGACGTGCATGGGTCATTAACAGCTCATACGCTGTCATTATGGTTTCTCTTTTTTTGAAAAGCACGCACCCTAATGTGTCATGCACAGCTACCCTTTGTTTGGGCCTTGTTTATACCAGAGTGCAGTGAACAGTGATGTCACATGACGCACCTCCTCAAACATCTTGGCAGGACTAGCAAATCATGACTGAGCCCCACTGGGCTCGGAAGATTTGAATTTGAATCATAGTATCAGGGTTCCTACACATTTTCCACTTCAAAATTCCATACTTTTCCAGACTCAAATTTCCAAACCTCTCAGTAGATTTTTGTAGAGCCCGACCGATATAGCGTTTTGCCGATATTATCGGCCGATATGAGCCTGTCACAGATATATCGGTATCGCGAATATGCCACCGATATGAACATTTTTTTTACAGAACATATAACGCAGATGAAATGCTTCTAAATGGTGTAATTACTTAGTTTGTCCAGCAGAGCTTGCTCCATTGTTTGCTACTGGCGACTCAGGTCAGTGTAGAGATGAGTGGGTGAGCTCAAACTTCACCCGAGTCCGCAACTTCAAATAAATTATCCGCCCGCCACCCACCGCACCTATATTTAATCATCACATTACAATGATTCTAATTCTTAGTTTTGCATGATGATATGATGAATGGATGGCTCATTTTTAACAGCAGATTCAGTGGCGTTAGAGCTGATCTGCGCATCACGACACGCTTCTGCGGCTTAATTAGAGCCCGACCGATATATCGTTTTGCCGATATTATCGGCCGATATGAGCCTGTCGCTGATATATCGGTATCGGCGAATATGCCGCCGATATGAAATTATTTTTTTTACAGAACATATAACGCAGATGAAATGCTTCTAAATGGTGTAATTACTTAGTTTGTCCAGCAGAGCTTGCTCCATTGTTTGCTACTGGCGACTCAGGTCAGTGTAGAGATGAGTGGGTGAGCTCAAACTTCACCCGAGTCCGCAACTTCAAATAAATTATCCGCCCGCCACCCACCGCACCTATATTTAATCATCACATTACTATGATTCTAATTCTTAGTTTTGCATGATGATATGATGAATGGATGGCTCATTTTTAACAGCAGATTCAGTGGCGTTAGAGCTGATCTGCGCATCACGACACGCTTCTGCGGCTCATACGGCTCCACGGCCCCCGGAGCTGATCGCGGCCACTCAGTCAATGCTTGTGTTTATACCGGCCACGCCGTGGCCCAGAACTCATGCTTATCACATCAGTCACATCACATTTCCTAACTGGGTGTCTACACCGGACGCGAATGGCACAGTGCGACAAAATACAATAGAACCTATTATAATCAGTGATGCTGTCTACACTGGATGCGGCTCGAAGTGACACGACAAATCCCGACAGTAAACTGATGCATCGTTCTATTTATGACGTACTGACACAAAGTACAAATGATTTTCAACAGTCGCTTTGTCGCGTCCAGTGTAGACATGGTGTGTCAGCATAGTTTGTCAGTAAAGTCAGTAACATAGCAGATTGAAAAGTTAGTATTTTTCTGCAGTCCAATAGACGGCAGTGCGGTGGTGGCTTGATTCTATTGAATGGTGATTTAACACTACGTTGTCACCTAGTTGGTGAGACTCAATGCTATAAAGTAAATAAACAATGTCCTCGTCTTTTACTCTCACAATGAGCTTATCATACTCGTTTGCTATTAGTAGGGCCCTGTGATTTCCGCTATGTGGAAAACGCAGACGGAATTGCAGAATCAGTACACTTAAATCAAATCGCGATATAGACTAGTGTCTGTGAATATTAAACTGAAAAAGACTATTTTAAATACAAATCCTCATGTTCTGCATGTTCATTTGATTACCAGAAAATACACAACACAGAATTTGTGAAAAAATATTATTCATTATTATTATTATTTATTCATTTTAGATGTTTACATTTGGAAAAGCTGTGCTTCCTGCATAAACCTGCCCCTGTTGGTTTGGCAGTATAGCTTGCTTGCCCTACACAGTTACCTTGTTTATTTTCTTAATTCAAGTTATATATATATTTTGTTCTATTTGTGTTTTTTAAGTTATTTATAATAAGAGAAGTTTACTGTTAAGTGCACTGATGTCAGACACATTTTGAATAATAAAGTTTATTGTTAAATTGTTAAATACCCTGGCCTATTTGTCACATAGTGACACAAGTGTTTGATCACCACATTTGAGTTATCATTGCAAATAAATGTTTATGTATATATATTCTGTTTATGTATATACTGTATTCTATATACAGTACCAGTCAATAGTTTGCACACACGAATGGGAAGTGTGTCCAAACTTTTGACTATACTGTACTGTTATATAGCTTACACAAAGAATATCGGCCTATATATCGATATCGATCTTTTTTTACTCCCTAATATCAGGATTGGCCCCAAAAAACCCATATCGGTCGGGCTCTAGATTTTTGGCCCATATTTAACATAAATGGTTCATACAAAACTATTTTCAGCTTTATATTTGGTATATATTACAGTCATCTATAAATATTTTTATTTTTTCAGGTTTTTTTTCATTAATATTCTTGAAGTGATAGAAACATACGAGAGAACATACAGAGACCTTAAAATAAAATAAAAATAATAAAAAAACAGACTTTTTCATGCACACAAGAAACTTTTTTGTGCCCTCGAGAAACTATTCACATGTGCATGGGAAATTTTGGACGCTTACACAATTTCTAGTTATATATAACCCATTTCCTTTGAGCATCACTGCCATCTTGCTATAAATAAAGCAAGAGCATGGATGCACATCAAAATTCGGCTTTCCTTATCGTAGTACCTCTAATATCAAGGCCTAATGTCCAATTTAGCCTCTGCGGCGGCGGAAAAACCATGACACGAAATGGGCTGATGGCATAATATGGCTTTGTGCATTGTCCTATTTACCAAGTTCAAGAGTCAATAAAAAAAGAGTGGTTTTGTAAAAAAAGTGTTCAAAATGTGGCTTAGGACAGTATGTCATATTTCAAGGCCTTAGGTCTCTTTAACGCATATTCTGTGGCGGCCAAAAAACCACACCGCGAAATGGGCTGATGGCATAATAGGTGGCTCAAAATGCATTGTCCTATATGCTAAGTGTAATGGTTTCTCGTGCGCACATAAAAGTCAGTATATTTTTTATTTTTACAAAGGTCCTTGAGGCTATGTAATATGGTGCTAAGAATATTGTGAGAAGAACCCAAAATGCTAAATTAAAAAGTGCATCTTGCACTAAAGAATCACTAAACAGCTGCCACTTCTTGTATGATAAACTTATTTTCATTCAATTCTTACATTTCTATTATAAAAAAAACTAAATAGGGGCAAAAGTCTGGAAATGCAAATATTTGTCCATACTCTGCTTTCTTTTTTCCATACTTTTCCAGACCTGGAAATTACTTAAATCAAATTCCATACTTTTCCAAACCCCGTAGGAACTCTGTAGTATGTGGGTTAATGACGTATAAGAGTGTCCACAATACATAAAATCTGCTACAAATCTAGTTTAAAACGCAGGTGTCAAGTTCCTAATGTATTCATGTTGATTTCATATGGTTTTGAAAAACTTGTATACCATTTTAACAAAAGTTTTAAAAAGTTTAATAAAAAATTTAATTTGGTGTAATAATTAAAGGACCATTACAAAACTCACAAGCTAAAAGCCAAAATGCCCTCCCTCTGATAACACATACCACAAATGTGTGATAATATGATAAATGATTAATTCATAAATACCTTTATTTATTTATTTTTACTTTTTTGGGGATTCGCACCCTATGACATTTTACAACCTGAACTAACTTTACCTTATTATAAAAAGGTCAAATGAGTTCATATTTTAAGAGACTTATTGACAGTAGCACAAAGTCATAAGGTCCTGCAGTAGAGTTGTTAACTAAAACTAATAGTGTTTTTGATAATTTAATAAAATAAAATAACTTAATTCAAATGAAAGCACTAAAAATACTAAAGTTAAAGCGATACAATTTCAAAAACTAAAAATTATACATTACTAAAACAAACTAAAATGAAAATGAAACCTAAAAATATAAAATAAACTAATTCAAAATATAAATAAATGCTACAGTTGTATATAAATAATATTAAAATAACTTGGTCTGCATGGGTCCTCTCTCTTTTAATTAATCAATTGATGTTAATTACATTTTAAAGATCTAATACATCCAGAAAACAATAAGCAGCATGATCCATGTACTAACCTTTTTCAGGAGGGTTAAGAGACTGTGGAGATGCCATGACGTTAATATACAGTCATATATGCACTCCTGTAAAAAGAGAAAAGCTTTGTGTCAACACACACACACTCTAAAATGTTCAATTCAATGTCCCTAAACACACAGGATGTTCTAGTGAAACATAATGTCTTTAAACTGTAGCGTAACTAACACCACACCTCTGGATATCAGTGAAATATGACTTTTACTGTAATTAAAGTTTTTCTTATGTTTTTCATGGACATCAAAGGTTACTAAAGGAGACTGGGTGAAAATGTTAAATTCCTCAACAGTGTGTGGCAGATCCGGGCTTGCCTTACCAGCTGAATCCTTGCACAATATCTCCTCCTACATTTACTGGGAAAGACTCTCAGCCTGTGTCAGAAGAACAACACAACTCAACCGAGAGGAATGACCAGAGGGCGATACAGTGAAATGTGCTGATGAAGAAACTTCAGGAGTGGTTTAGTTACATGAGTCAGTACCACTATTTATAATAAAATTAGACAGCAATTTGTTAACCACTTCAGATCTCTTCCCTCCCATAAAGTGTGGCAGCAATAATGCCAAGGTCATTATTTTGATTCCTAGGAAACAAATACTGACTTTGAATGCACTACAATTTACTTTGGATAAAAGTGACTGCCAATCTTTACAAGCGTTTTTGTCCATCTTGTTTCTTGATAACCCAGAGCTGCGGGTCAATGTGCTTGAATTATTCACTAGAAGGAAGGGCAGTGGCAAGACCTGGTTAAAGCCAGTGAATAGACAAAGGCAAATAGCATATTTCCCACTTTGACAGACACAGCAAGGTTGAATGGTTGAGACTAAAGCACATGGTAAGAGCTGCAGGCCCAATGAATGGCACACCAACTCCTTTCAAATAAATAACACAGGCATCACCTTGGACACAGGCACAAATAGAGAGCGGCATCTGGACCTCCACACATATTAACTTTCCATGGCCGCTCTTTTCACAGACAGTTTTTACAATGATGTCCTTCACCGCTTCCTGGAGTTGCTATGTAAATTTACGATTAATCAATGCATTAGACAGCGGATCTGATAATGTAAAGGAAGACTAGCTTTTCTGATAAAACACTGTAGCCTTGAGGTTAAAAATTTACCAACAGGAATGGTTTGATTCAAAATGGTCATCCCACGTGAGTCAGTTCATATTAAACCACTGGGAGGTAAGGCTGAAGGACAGACCATGAATCTGCTCTCAGATTAGCTTTAGCACTGAACTGATATTTAGGCTACATGTCAGATTACCTTTTAAATGTCACACATATACCATAGTAAAAGATGAAATACAGCATTGTTTGATTGTTATTGTCCACCAGGCAATATAGTCTATTTATGTCCATCTGTTTGTCTATCATGACAACAAAAAATGCCAAAAATGTTGTTTTTGTTTAATTAGAGGCCAAATGTATATTCATATCAATCATATTAGTATCAAATAATTAGCATAGAGTCTTCATATCACAAAAGAACAAAACAATTTCCCTCTAAGTGAATTTACAGTATGTACTTTCTTATGAATCAATAATCTCAGTAAATAAATCAGATGGCATAACATGGTCAGATTATTACACACACAATCATTTTTTTCCATCTGATTTTTTATTTTTATCTACAGCTTCATCACTCACTTCCCCCTCAGTGATGTTATGTTGCACTGTCAGATTTTCATATGTAAAACAATATAAGTACTAGAATTTTAGCTCTTTTTTTCCCAAAGAAAGACTTACTCACAGGCCTGGCTTTACGTCCCTTAAATGTCACCCCTCTGATATTGTCCTTATTGATCACAAACTATCAATATAAATCCACTGTAATTTCTGCTCCCATCTTTGCGCAGTGCAGCCATCTGTGAATCTACAATTGATGATACCACTGTATCTTCCCCAGAAAGCACAGCAATTGTGAAGAGCTTATTTCAAATGTTTCTTTTAGTCAAGGAACAAGTTCTGAGACTCCCAGTCCATTAACTGACACAGCTTCTCCCACGAATATGAAAACTCTTCTCCCTCTATTCTTTTCCCTCAGTCCCTCCCTTTTTCCTTTCTTTTCACTCACTCCTTCCCCCTGCGGTACATCAGGATAGAGCCTCCCTTCAGTATGCAAATGTTCAAAGAAACAACCAGCCAATGGCAGATCATCAGGCCTGCAATCCCACCAATCACAGAACAGCAACTTTTCTTTCAATAGTTCCATGCTGCTGCTGGGGGAGACACAGCATTATAGATAGGAGGAAAAAAGGGGGCATTAATATGCTAGGTAGACAATACTCATGTTAAAAACAAGAAGTTAATTGAAATAAATTGAGAAAAAATGCATTTTCCTACTGTGTCAACAAGCTAAATTAAAGCATATTTAATTAAATTTAAAGGTTTTTTCCCTTCTCATGTACAGAAAACATAATGCTGTGTAATATTAAGGGGAAATAAAAAGTTCATTAAAATGATATTACTTGCAAAACACTGAATATTGCTTAATATCTCACATTTTATTTATATTTTCCCCCTCATTCAATGTTTTTGTTCGGTTATATTTTAGCTTTATATGAACACTGTCTCTGACTATTAGAATAAAAAATTGTTTTTGCCTTGAAGACCTCAATTTAAATGCCCTTTGGTCTAACCAGCTAACCTCTTCACATGTAAACCATGTTCAAATGCACCATATTGTGTTTCCTAACATGCAACATGGTTCAAAAGAGTAACAATAATAGGCTATCTGCTATCTACTGCTAAAATAAAAACCAACAGTTCGCTTTTAAGCAAGTACACATACTTGATAGAATTACAGATGGAATTAAATTTCCTTTTATCCACATTTAATGTGCACATGTATCTCAATCAGGAACAGTCAATGCCTTATACTGATTTTCATCTCATTAACATGCAACAGTTTTATATTAAACATTACTTTCTATTACAGGTGCACAACCATTTTTTTTATATGGGATGTGTTTATCTGGGCCACAATAAATGATCACACTTACCATGCACACTCCATCTACAGAATTCCCTTTACCCTTTCATTTAAACGGATACAGCTTTGCAAGACTGCAAGCAATGTAAGAATAACAGAAGCTGTAGTCGGAAGTAGGGATAGATGCATATTATTTTCAGGCCATAAAAAAACAATACGATCCATGGTGGATACATTTGTTTCAATCTTAAGTATAATACGTCCTCCAACTCAGCAGAGGGCACTACATAGTCTAGTCAAATTTGTAGTTCGCTCTCGTGTTTTTGTTTTGTGGACTACACGCTCACTGCCATGAAAGTTACAAGAGTGTTTTAATTGTACCTCTGAACCTAAATTAACATAGTAAAAAAACGAAGAAAAAAAAGACCTCGAGTTCAACGCTTTCATTCCAAGTAACACAGGTACACTTACATTTTTTTAAGTGAGAGAAACTTTTCTGTGCACCTCTACATGAATGACTTTAAAATTACGTTTAATGTGCATTTCTTTCTAGATTTTATACTACAAACTCGGCGAGCTCTGCAGCCAGATGTGTGCGATATCCAGTCCTGAGTGTGCGCTGCACCCACGTGGTTTGATCGCGAGGCTGCGAGTCTTTTGTTCCGAATCAATCAAAAAAAAAAAAACGAGGAAGACGGACAGACATAAGTAGAGCATCTGAATCAGGAAATCTATTTACATAATTATCGCATCTTCCAGCACAACAGACCAAGCCGCAGCCACTTAACTTAATGCGTCAATATTCCGTTAACTTAGATATTTGCATTTAAATTAGACAGGGGAAAGTTTTACTCAGGTGAGTAATGATATTCTCCTCGATGTTTATGATTGCGGCTTCGGATGTAAATGCAGTGTAGCATGCTAACACGGCTAAGTTGGCATCATACACATCTGTAAATGTTATGTCGTTCAAATGCACTTTCCTGGGGCATAAGTTGATGGTTTGGACTATTTTTACTGGACGGGGTAGATAGAACACGTGGGTAAGTGAATAGTTTAGTTACTAGTCTGGTTAAAGCAGAGCAGTGCTAGTTGGCTGACCGGTGGCTGCGTTATAAAACATAACAAAGAAACAAATGGAGACTGAGTGAGACAGACGCGTTACTGCTGATTCTTTTGTTACAGCGCTGCTAGTGTGTTAGCATAGCACGAGACCTCAGCTTTCATAACCCTTTATGTTTAAATCTTTAGATATAGGAAGAAATAATACATTGGCATTACTAATACGCAGAGCCTGTGCGTGTTTTCTTAAGGATTCTTTTGCTGTGAGATAATTGGAAATTTGAACCAGCAAGGGTTTTGAATCACATTGACTTTTTCATCATTCGCATCGCATGTTTCGGCTCGTTTGATTCTTCTTTCTGTCAAATTATAGGCAGAACAGTAAACTGTTCGCTTACTACATTTTTTGTTTTTATTGTAGGATTTTGTACTATGCCACGCAAGAAGGTGACAGATGTGTCTGGGAACGGTGGACTGAAGAGAAAAAGAGGAGGTGGAAAGAAAAAGGACAGGGAGTTTAGCAGTGACGACGAGTTTGATGACTTTGAACAGGAAAACACAAAGAAATCTGGGAAACCAGCAGCTAAAGCCGGTCTGCAGCCGGTCACTGTGGCTGATGATGTGAAAGAGAAGATTGTAAGGACATATTTTGGCTTTTATTGCTTCTTTGTATCTGTATACTCTATATACAGACACATGCACACACAAATTATATATATTTATACGCCAGCATGTAATAAGTGCAGGGGTTTTCAAACTTTTTGATGGCAAGGACCCAAAAATATGACTTGTGAGGGATCCCCTGAAAATATAAAAGCGGCTGTATATTTAATATGTATGGAGACTTATTTCCCCTTTTTGAAAAATAGTAAGCATGATATTACAAAGATATTATTAAGCTAACACTTTGATTTTGATAGCTATGAAAATGTATTTTTTGTTTATTTTATTTTTCTATTTATTTATTTTTACATGGACACCCAAGTACCCCCTAGGGGTCTCTGGAGCTTAGTTTGAAAACCGTATTAATGGATTGTTGATAGATTTCTTGCTTTTTCTGTTGTGCAGAAACTCGAGGTTCCCAAAGTCAAAGGTCAGTTGCTCATTTTTGGAGCCACCAACTGGGACCTGATTGGCAGAAAAGAAGTGCCAAAACAGCAAGGTATGGTCACGCGTGAGCCAGAGAAATCTGGGTTACGGTATAGTTTTAGAGGCGTTAGGAGAGTACTCTCGCCCGAGTGAGTCACCTGTGATAATCTGTTAATGAGACATTGTGAGACCAGAATTTAATTCGTACTTTAGTTTGCACTTTGGATTTCTCTTGAAGATGTAGTTAAGCACTGTTTCTGGTCTTGGACAGACCATCTGTGAAGAGCACCTGGCAGTTTAAGATTAAGTGGTGGCTGCTGGCATGGGCAAGACAGACCTGACAGTGCTGTTATATGAAAGCAAATATCAAAACAAAGTGAAAATAAATGTATCAGCTAGATAATATATTATCTCACCAAAATATAGAAACTAATTTTTTATGTGAACTTATATACACTACTGTCAAAAAAATATTGGGGTCGGTACGCTCTCTTAAGCTGACCAAGGCTGCAATTATTTGATCAACAGTACAGTAAAAACAGTAATATTGTGAAATATTATTTGCTTACTGTTTTCTATTTTAATATGTTTTCAAATATGATTTATTATTGTTATTACAGACTCACATGGTCCTTCAGAAATAATTCTAAAATGCTGATTTGGTGCTCAAGAAACATTTCTTAATATTATCTAATTTAAAAAAAACATTGTGCTGCTAATATTTTTGTATTTATTTTTTCAGGATTCCTTGATCAATAGAATGTTCAAAAGAACAGCATTTATTTGATGTAGAAACATTCATGAACAAAAACATTAATAAAAAAAAACTATTTTAAGTACACGCTGACTGAATGTACTGCAGTGAATTTACACTTCTATGTGAGTTAAATTCGATTTAAGTTGCAATAACTGATAACAATCATATTTTGAACTTCAGAGTAGGGAAATTTTGAGAGACACCACCAGCATCTCATGCAGAAAACATGAGACAAATCGGCCAGGTGCAAAAATCAACTTCACACTTAAAATAAGAAAGAGGAAGTGTGTGGGTTGTAGTCATTTATAGAATCTTCAACTTTGATAAACTTTTCATGTGTGTCTGTGTGTGTTTTTACAGCTGCTTACAGGAACCTTGGGCAGAATCTGTGGGGCCCCCATCGCTATGGATGTCTCAATGATGTCCAGGTTAGCTGTGTGGTGTCTGGACCCTGTGCTGCCCACAGTCTCATCATCACCACAGAGGGCAAACTCTGGAGCTGGGGTAAGTTTTTACACAAGAACAGTCTTTTCTGTTTTATTCAGGATTTTAACCCAGCCTCCACAAACGCCACATCATGAGGAGTAACATAAAACACTGGTAACCCATTAACACCAAAGACACAACTTAGCCTTAGTGAATTTAGAGAAAAGAATTGAAATTTGAATCTTGTTGTCTTATTAAAGGTGTTTGATGACTGTGTAAAATAATTCATTTTTAGACGACCGTTTAAAAGTGTTTTGTTTTTTTTTTTGTGCAAGAAGTCTCTTGTGCTCACCAAGCCTGCATCGGTCAATACAGTAAACATAGTAATATTTTGAAATGTTATTACAATTTAAAATATTTTTTTTATTCTAATATATTGTAAAGTGTAATTTATCTCTATGATGGCAAATCTGAATTTTTGTGGAAACCTTGATGATTTTATCCCCAGTATTTTTTGATGAATAGAAAGTTCACAAACAACAGTATTTGTTTGAAATAGAAATCTTTAAAGGAGTCATATGATGCGATTTCAATTTTTCCTTTCTCTTTGGAGTGTTACAAGCTCTTGGTGCATAAAGAAGATCTGTAAAGTTGCAAAGACTA
>NW_015540838.1:371747-394204 GCF_001515605.1 Sinocyclocheilus anshuiensis | reverse complement strand
GCAAATGGCTGCAATATAACAAAGAGTGAAAAATTGAAGGGGGTCTGAATACTTTCCGTACCCACTGTATGTATATGTGTGTGTGTATTAAGTAATACGGTATGTCATTTTTGAACAATTGAATGCATCCTTGCTGATTAACAGTATTCATTACTTTAATGAAAAAAAAATAAATAAATCTTTCTGACCCCAAACTGTTGAATGGTAGTGTATATATTTTCCCACATAATAACAGTTGGTCACTAAACTATTATAGGACCCAGCCATCTTCATAAAAGAAAAGAACTAAACTTAAAGATACTAATTTCTGCCTCTGGTCCCTCTCAGGTCGCAATGAAAAAGGGCAGTTGGGTCATGGAGATACTAAACGATTGGAGGCTCCAAAGCTAGTTGAGGGCCTGGGGGAGGAAGTTATTGTAGCAGCTGCTTGTGGTAGAAACCACACCATGGCTTTAACAGGTAGGCAAACATTTGTTAAATGCGATATGTTTGTCATATAAATGCGGTAATTTAATTGTCGCAAACTGCAAATGTGGTGTTCTTATGCTTTGTCTCACAGAAAATGGTACTGTCTATTCCTTTGGAGAAAACAAACTGGGGCAGCTAGGTCAGGGCAATCAGACAGATGCTGTGCTCAGCCCAGCTACAGTAAGACTCTCCCTTACTCACTTAATGGGGCTTTATTGGAAAGTGCTCTTTCTATGTTGAATGCTCCACAAAACATCTGCATTAATTTACCTACAGATCCAGTACAACGGGCAGCCAATAGTCAAAGTGGCCTGTGGTGCAGAGTTCACTATGATTGTGGACTGCAAGGGGAACCTTTATTCTTTCGGTTGCCCAGAATACGGCCAACTAGGTATGTAAAACTGTAGTCCAATGCGACTTGAAATAGTTATTAAATACATCTATTTGGATTATTTACTCTTTGTATCTAAAAGGGCATAACTCAGACGGAAAGTTCATCGCTCGTGCCCAGCGCATTGGATTTGACTGTGAGCTGATCCCTAGACGGGTGGCCATTTTCATTGAGAAGACCAAGGATGGCCAAGTGCTTCCTGTGCCCAATGTTGTGGCTCGGGATGTGGCATGTGGGGCCAATCATACGGTGAGTAGCAAGTTTGTGGATTGTTGTGTAAGTCAGACGTGGATGAATTAAGACTGAATTGTTGCTTCCTCACAGCTGGTTCTGGATTCCCAAAAGCGTGTGTTTTCGTGGGGATTTGGGGGATATGGACGACTAGGCCACACCGAGCAAAAAGACGAGATGGTCCCACGGTTAGTCAAGCTCTTTGACTTCCCTGGCCGTGGAGCAACTCAAATATACTGTGGCTACCAGTGTTCTTTTGCTGTTAATGAAACGGGTAAGTATGTAATTCCTCCCTGGGAAAAAAACACAACCTTCATCATCTATTGGTGGTTAATGCTGATTCTCTTTCCTCAGGTGGTCTGTTTTTCTGGGGAGTGACAAACACGTCCCGTGAGTCCACCATGTACCCCAAAGCTGTGCAGGATCTGTGCGGATGGAAAATTCGCAGTCTGGCCTGTGGGTAAGTAAAGGCAGAGGACTCTAAAAATGTGTTTTATAAAACATTTTGAAATGTTTGCAGAATGTTGATTAGATGTTGCCTCTAACTCCTCTCAGGAAGAGCAGTATTATCATAGCAGCTGATGATAGCACCATTAGCTGGGGACCATCACCCACATTTGGAGAGCTGGTATGTTTATCTGTCTTCTGTTAAAGCCTGTTTAAGATTTAGGTCAATAACTACACAAACGTTTTGGGGTCAGTAAGATATATATATATATATTTTTAAAGAAATTAATATTTTTATTCAGCAAGGAGGCGTTAAATTGAAAAGTGACCGTAAAGATCATGATAATGTTACAATATATATATATTTTTTCAAATAAATGCTGTTCTTTTGAACTTTCAATTTAGCAAAGAATACTTAAAGCAATGTAGCAGGGTTTCCAAAAAATATTAAGCAGCACAACCGTTTTCAACATTGATATTAAGAAATGTTTCTTGAGCACAAAATCGGTATGTTAGAATAGAATGATTTCTGAAGGATCAAGTTACCTGCAAGCTCATCTTCCTCCACCTTTGAGTACACTGCCCACAAAATTCAAACAACCGATGCATAAAACCAAATCAGTTTGAACTCAAAATATTGTTTTCTAGTAATCTGTTACACTCAGATGTTCACCACAATATAGAAGATCTGATGCCACTTCATGTGACTATAAGTATTTGTGTTGGATAAGTATGAATAAATAGGTGTGTGTTTATCTAACATCAAAACGCCAATGATAAAGAACTATATCTGGATACATAAAACGGATACAAAAAAATGCAATTTAATCCTCATCCTCCTCTTCCTCATCCTGGTTGAACTGGAAGTAGCGAAACTCATAGTTTTCTTTAGACTTAATGATCAAGTGAGACTGGAGTAATAACTGCTGAAAATCAAGCTTTTCTATCAAAGGAATAAATTACATTTTAAAATATATTAAAATTAGAAAAAGGTTATTTAAAAGCATAAGAGACTTCCATCAATGCGTCTATAAATAGTGTAAGATGGCAAGTTTCTCATTTAAATTTTGCATTTTAGGGCTATGGTGACAACAAACCCAAGTCATCCACCACTGCTCAAGAGGTCAAAACTCTGGATGGCGTGTACTCCGAACAGGTGAGTTCTGCTGTCAAAAACGTGACTCATATCTTCTCAGAATTCTGTTCTCTGTGATACACAGTATCGCTATGCAACTGAAAACTATGTCATTTCAGGTGGTGATGGGCTATTCGCACTCCCTGGTTATTGCTCGGCAAGACACAGAGCAGGAGAAGGAAAAGCTCGAGAAGCTTCCCGAATACAACCCGCGCACACTCTGATTGGACACCATTCACATTTTCTCTAGGGGCTTTTTTTAATGGAATGCCTCTGCTCACTAGGTCACCTGTGTAATCACAGTTTGGTTGGGATGGGATTGTTTATTTTTCTTTATTTTTGGACATCATATTACATTTTTGAAAAACAAGCCACATGTTGGATAAAAGTATGAAAAGTTGCATTAACTGATCTGTCCAGGCTCGTGCGTTCGAGAATGGTAATTGTGGCATCACACACCTGATTTAATTTCACAATAGAGCCAGCAACTGCTCAGAGCACTTGGATTCCACTGGATCCATCCCCTTTACTTGTACATTCCTAATGGAAGTATATCTCAGATTGTTTTGTTGATTATTTTTCCATAACAATGACTGTGAGATTCAGGTCTGCTCTCTTCCAAAAACTGGTGCTAAATCATTCTAATGCAGACTATCAATGGGCTAATGGTTAACTGAAAGACAAACTCACTCCATTCTTGTGCCTTTTTAAGTGAGATGATTCAGGCTGAGGAAGTTGTTAGTCCTATGACAACTCAAGTGTTCATCTTTTATACATCACTTTCATTACTTCCATCACCATACATAAGAACATTTTCCTCAAGTCAAAAGACCACGTTGCTAATATGTAAGCTTTTTTCCTCTCTATTTTTAGGATACAGACTCCTGTTAATCTGATCAGGGAAGTATTATCAACTCCTGCAATGCAAATGAGACATCAGCTGTGAGACTATTAAAATTCATTCTCCCTTTTTTTTTTTTTAAGAAATGTAAATCATTAATTTTCCTGTCCTTTCTAGTATTGTAAACTACAGAAATGCTGTTCTCATGTGTTGATGTTAGCATGTTTTGGAAATAATGGACTTGATGTTGAGAAGAGTAGGATTGTCGCATCATCTGGGACCACACTGTCTTTAAAGAGCATCATTTCATGCAATATTTTGAATACGGTGCCATTTCTTTGAATTCACCTGGGCTTAAACTGTGATCACATTTGTTTCATAATCTGTTTGTCAGTCCATACAAGAATCCATCCAGTTTGTGGGCAAGCAACAAGCTGACGTGTTTTATGTTCTATAATTTTAAATTGTGAACTTGCAAGAGATGTGTTCATTTGTTTAAGCAGTATATTTCCAGGAACTGGAATTCCAACTCCTATTCTGAAATGTTATTTTTTTTTCTTGATATTAAATAAAGGTTCATGCAAGTTGGTATATGTTGCTGCAGTTTTTTTTAACCACGCATATGCTTTTTTTTTTTTTTTTTACTCGAGTTAGCAGTGTGTTATCTTAGTTGGCATTAAGTGAAAATTCACCCTATTTATTTTCCAAACGCATGTTACAGGTGTTGTGAACAATTTATCTGTGCACATTTCATTTATAAAAAAAAAAAAGTTTTGACTTAATGTTTAATCAAAGTATCATAACTGGACCTTTCAGTAAAAACAACAGATTTTTTCATCTTCTGATGAAGTATGAGGAATTCTCCAATCATTTAGTCTGCATAAACCTGCCCCTGCAAGCTCCTCTTCCTCTACTTTTCAGTACACTGCCAACAAAATTCAAACAACCGATGCATAAAACCAAACTAAAAATATTTTGTAGTAATCAGTTACACTCAGATGTTCACCACAATATAGAAGACCTGATGCCACTTCATTTCTACTTTATAAGTATTTGTGGTGGATAACTATGAATAAATAGGTGTGTGTTTATCTAACATCGAAACACCAGTGATAAAGAACTATATCTGGATACATAAAATGTAGTCGTATATGAATTTATTTAACTGTAAACAAAACAAAAACAACTGCAAGAATTTAATCCTCATCCTCCTCTTCTTCCTCATCCTGGTTGATCTGGAAGTAGCGAAGCTCATAGCTTTCTTTAGTGTTCGCCACAACACGCAACCAGTCTCTGAGATTGTTCTTCTTTAAGTATTTCTTTGTAAGGTATTTCAGGTACCTGCAGAATAGACGAGGGCAGTGGAATAAAATGTAAAAAGTTGCAGATAAAAATAAAATTGGCAAGACAAAGTCAAGATATATCAAAACACACACCTCTTGGAGAAGGGCACCTCAGAAGAAACTGTGATTTTGCTCTTGCTTCTTTCAATGGTGACCACTCCACCTCCCAGGTTTCCTGCTTTACCGTTGACTTTGATGCGCTCCTGTAGGAACTGCTCCTGTAACCACACATGCAAATGACAAGTCACAAACTCAGACAGCTGGCGGTTATCTGACCTCTTCGGTATAATAAAGATCGTTTTACACAATAGGGCTTGATCTACTCACAAAGTTGGCAGCATCCATAATGCCATCTTCAACGGGGTGCGTACAGTCCAGCGTGAACTTCAGGACCTGCTTCTTTTTCTTCTTTCCACCTTTAGAGCTCTGGTGCTTCCTCTGCAATTAAATATATATATAAAAAAACATACTTATATAATATATATCGTGTCATTATCATCAGAATAACAAAACCATTAGTAGAAGTGTTGCGCGCAAAACTGAATTAAGCTCCTTTGAGAATGTGGCTGCGCGGGGTTCTTTCAATATTTAACGATTGCTTTACATACTGGGTTATTACTAAACTTATTTTGTGACAGCGATAGTGTTTAATATTCAATCTCGAATGATTTGTGTACATGATAACGAATGGAAACGTGTTATTTTATTCACTAGTTCCGTATGTTCGCACTTACAACAGGCGCCATAGCGAGTAATTTCGTCGAAAGGAAGAACCGCGACTGCGCGAGCGAGACGTCACCGACTGATTAATCTAGCCCGGATGTAATCGATGTGCTCGATTTGTCTGTTGTTGGATATAATAATAGACGATTTGCCCAATGATAATAGTCATAAAAAAGTCATAATGTACTCTATATACGACTTCACCATATACAAAATATGACTTAATTGTTCCCCATGGAACAGAATAACGGTAATCTTATCTTAAAAAACTTGTGACCCACACATAAAAGTCATTTCGTGACGAATTTGGAATGATTAGTAGATGAGAAAAGGATGACAGAAATGTCATGTTCGGAAGAACTATCCTTTTAAATGTGAACAGGCGTTAAATGACCCACAAATTCTATTTTTGCATGTATATATGAAAAGATCTAATGAACTAATGCTTTTAGTGACATCATTATTCTGATATGACATGCTAGTTTGCATGTTAGATTAAGAAAGATATACTGTGTGATTTAATTTTAGCTACCAGGGCTCTGCTTTTGACAGACAATGGCATCTGTGTTGTGTTGTGTAATCAATGTTCTGGCCCCAACATATCACCCCCTCATACAGCAGATACAGGAGTGTCAATTGATTGTTTGTTCTTGAAGTCATGTCCTGCACCTAGGAACCCTCACAGAACCTTCACACGGCATTCATTCCACCTGGCAGAAGCACTCGGACAGGAAAAGGTATTCAGATATTCTATGTGAATGGAATTAAATATGTACATCTATTTCTGTATCTTTTAGTATGTATCTATTCAAGTGACCTTTGACTTTGATGTTGCTTCGGAGCATATATGGCCTTGTTCAGAGGTTTATAGCCATCTTCTAAGTTCAATAATGAGTACTGACCTTGGATCTCAAAGAACAATTTAACTATATATTCTTATTCAAGGAGAGCCCAAGGGTACTAAGCATGCTTAGAATATTATTTATGATAGATATACTGTATAAATGTGCAATGTGTAAATGTGCTCAGGCATATACTATATCTGAAGGTCTTATATTTTCAGATGTCTGGAGATATCTTTTCCCCTTTGGATAATCTCTATGACCTGGAGAGTGCCAACTGCCATCCTCTGGTGTGCCACTTGTGCCAAGAACAGTATGAGCATCCATGTCTACTGGACTGTTACCATACATTCTGTGTCAGCTGCCTGCGTGGAAGGGCCGTGGACAGCCGACTGACTTGCCCTCTCTGTGGGTAGGTATTTAATTTATTTAATTATTGATCACCTTATTATGACAATTCACACTTAAATAATTATGCATAAGTATGGAAGCCTGTTTCCACCACGGTACTAAAAAAAGGCAATGGTGACCTTTTATCTTTTATCTTTTGAGAAGAAAAGTCAGAATTATGAGATATAAATGTGCAATTACAAGAAAAAAGAATTCTGAGTATGTATCTCACAGTTCTGAGTTTATAGCTGGCAATTCTTTTTGATTTTTTTTTTTCAAAATTGCTAGAAACAAAGTCTGAATTGTGAGATATAAACTCAGAAATGTGAGAAAAAAGTCAGAATTGTAAGATAAAAAGTCACAATTACCTTCTGTATTCTGTGGCGGAAATGGGCGTCCATACTTATGACATGTATGCATTTGAAAAATCTAACATTGTATTTATAGATCTAAATGGTCAAACAACACTGTCTGGTCAACTATATGGTGCCAACGGCATTTGTAGGAGAGATTGCCTTCAACAGCTGCACCATAAATCCTGCCTTTGTGTTGTGCCTGCCTTGGCACATTCTGCCAAGGCCACTGTGGTATCAAACAATAAACCTAACACTATCTGACACTTGACATTGGATACACAGGTCCTGGGCTGGCTACAGTTAGAGATGGCTGAAACGCCTGTGTGCTCACCCTAAACCTTCCATATAGTAAGTCTAGCAGCAGCTTAATCGCACACCGTAGATCTTGCACATATGGAGGAAATATATTAAAAAATGGAAAAAAGGTTGGTGGTCTTTATAAGGCAGCATGTTAGAGTAAGTATGAATTTGTTTTTTAGCTGGTTCAATATTTATCTGAAGGTTAAGTTACTGCAAAAATTTCTCAGTATTTGTGTTGCATTATGAGTGTTGCAGTATGAGTGTTACATTATGGCATTGCGATTGCATGCATTATGTATTTGTAATTGTTGTGCATCAGCAATGCAAAGGAGAATGCTAATGTTACAGTATAGGACAATATATCATTGTTTAAAACGCTTTGTCAAATACATCGTGAATGCTTCTCATAAAAGTGAATTCACAGGGAATCTTTGAACTATTAAGCTTAGAAATATTAAAATAGTCTTTTTGTCTAGGAATTATGTTTATTTGAGTCTCATGTTTGTGTCTATTTCTGTCTGTGTGGGGGTTTATCTATCAGTCTCCGTTATATCTCAGAATTCAAAAGAGAGCTATTTGTGTCACTGTTGCTATGAGGGAGAGATAAACTCGTCAATGCCAGATGTATGACTTTATCAGGCAATGGGTCAAAAGTTCTGCACAGGCACACAAAACTGTCTGTTTCTTTTGTAGACATCAGTCTGTTGTGAAAGGAATAAATGCACTTCCCCCAGAGGATCGACTCCTGAAGTTCTTGGTGGACAGTTCAGCAGACAGTGAGGAAACTGTGCAGTGTGCCAACTGTGATTTGGAGTGCAAGAAACAGGTCTCATTATCACCATCGCAACACTGAAACATGCACTTCCTAAAAAATGTAACGGTTATAGTTCCTTAAAGTCACAATGTAATAGAAATAGCGGCAGATCTTTTCTCGCATATTGTGATGTACATCCAAGTGAAATAGATTATAGAAAAAAAATGTGTAGGGTGGCGGTTTTATCCATTGGATGTTGATTGGATGGAGGCAGATCTGAATGTGAGCTTATATAGTGATAATATGATAGCACATTTACAGAATATATATTTTGAGAAAAAAAATGCAATTGACAAAATGTGAATATTAATACATTTATTTATAATATAGTTCTAGCAAAAGTTGTGGTTACACTTTTTAAAGGAAAAGTTCACCCAAAAAATTAAAATTTGCTGACAATTTACTCACCCTCAGGCCATCCAAGATGTAAATGTGTTTGTTACTTATCGGAAAAGATTTGGTGAAACATTACATAATTTGCTCACTAATGGATCCTCTGCAATGAATGGGTGCCATCAGAATCAGAGTCCAAACAAAAGCATCACAATTATCCATGTGATCAGTTAATGTCTTATGAAGTGAAAAGCTGTGTTTGTAATAAACAAATCCATCATTAAGGCATTTTAACATTGAAACGTTAAAGTTACAGCTAAAGTTCCAGTCCATAATACATAATAACACTTCCTCCAGTGAAAAAGACCATCCCCTGTGGTCCTCTCACATCAAAATCCACTGACAAATTTGTTTAGAACTGTTTTGGACTGTTTTCGCTTTTTGCTTGATCTGTGCATATTTCCCTCCTGGTTCAGACAAGTGGACTTTTTTTACTGGAGAAAATATGATAGAGGACTCACATTTTAGATGGAAGCAACGGTTTGAAGTTAAAAACATAGCTTAATAATTTCAAGATTTATACAAGATACAAGATTTATTACAGATTTTTGGACTCTCATTCTGACGGCACCCATTCACTGCAGAAGATCCATTGGTGAGCAAATGATGTAATGCTACATTTCTCCAAATCTATTCCGATAAAATAAACAAACCCATCTTCATCTTTCATAGCCTGAGGATAAGTACATTTTCAGCAAATGTTAATTTTTGGATGAACTCTTCCTTTAAGATATTTTCTTCTTGATTGTGATGTCCATCCTAGTGAAACAGATTATCGAATAATAATAAAAAGGTAGGGTGGGGTTTTTATCCATTGGTTGTTGACTGGATGGAGGCATATCTGAATGCGACCTTGCTGTCGATTGTAAGAAAGGGATGGGGTTTATAGGGACTAATTTATTGGAAAAGTCAAAGGCTTTTAAGTGCTGGCATAAATGAAATCCAATAATTAGCCTATACATTAAACAACAATACTAAACAAATTAAAAACATATTTTATGAATGTACTTTTTAATAAAATATTACTGACTGTCTTAGTGTCTTTAACAACACATTGTCATATGAACAACTAGTCAGTACTTATTAAGTATGTGTTTGATCCACTGAAAAGAACCATCAGAGTCAAACAAAGAGTCATTAGAATAATTTGCTCAGGAATTGGTCAACAGCAGTTGCGCTGTACCTTTTTGATTCACTAAAAAGAATTGGCTCATAAGAGTCATTCGTTTGGAATCAGACTACATGGTCGCGCTGTAGATTCAGTAGCGGTGTTTGTGCATGAAATTCAGTTTATCAGTATTTTGTAAGTACGAATGCCAATATTTTTATTTATGTATTTTAATTTTTTTTAAAGATTCGATTTTGTCTGGTTACGCATTTAAATCTTCTGTCACAAACCCCAGGATGTGGATGCAATGTATTATTGCAACACTTGTTGCCAGCCACTGTGTCAAGACTGCAGGGAAACCACCCACAAAGCCAAGATGTTTTCCTGCCACGAGATTGTCTCCTTGGCAAAGCGCACCAAAGAAGCCCACAAAAAATGTGGTGTGTGTTTTGAATTACTTTAAACCACTTCTCAAGTTTCCCCCGCAAAATATAAATGAATAAAATTAATTTCAAATTCAAAAACAAGTCTTTAATGCTAAAGCTTTGAGATTCATGCAGTTTCTGTCTGATTGCAGCCCTCCATGAGGAACTCTACATCATGTTTTCAACGGAGAAAAAGTCCATGCTCTGCATCAACTGCTTCAGAGACATGCAAGTGTGAGTTATAAACTTAACTCACAGAGCATGTAATTAGCATAGCACTCATCTGATTTCAAAATAATCTGGGTTTGTCTAATTCCATAGGGAGAGCAGAGCACACTGCATTGATATTGAGACAGCATATATACAAGGCTGTGAAAAATTGGACCAAGCCGTCTTAGTGAGTTTCTCTCCCATCCTCCTTTTCTTCCGCAGTAATGTGTTCTTTCATCTGTGTCTGTATTGTGTGGAGCTGTGAAGCACCTATCGAAGTCATTTCACTCTCCTCAGGCTGTTAAGGAGCTTCAGACGTCAGCGCGAGAAGCCATTACTCTGCTCAAAGCCATGATTGGAGAGGTCAGGGCCAACGTGGATGAAGAAGAGAGCTTCATCTCCACTCTGTTCAATAATATGCAGGTTTCATACACAATTACTTGACATGTTAATCTCTCTGGCTACACTTAAATTATTTGGATATGAAAAAATGTGTCATAATTTTGAAATTGGTGATTCACATATATTTTTTTCCTCAGGAAAGACTAGCAGAAAGAAAAAAGGTTCTACTCAAGGCAGCACGAAGGTAAGTAAAATATATATCACTTAAAAATACGTAAATAGAAAAATAAAACATTCTACATTAAAATCTTGTACATGACATTAAAGCACTAACTGCACCATTATGCTTTTTGTCAGACAAAAATATATTGATCACAAATGTTTAATAGGGTGTTTATCTATGTTTATTATTTATGTAAATGTTTAATATTTTTAGGGTGACAATTTTACCATCGGTCCAGGGACTGCAGAATGCAAAATAGCCTTCTGGCTAATTCTGGCACATTGTACATTTATGTATTATTGATGTGCATTGTCCCTGTCAACTAAACCTGAAATAAATAGTGCAGTGAAATATTAAATATGAATAATTAGAGATATATTACAATATATTTGTACCATCTCAGTTATCAGCTTATATTATAGTTATCAGAGGTTTCAATATCTATTTTAATATTACAATTTTAATATCTGCCATTTATCAGTTATCAACCATAACATAATTATTGGTATCAGAATTTTAATTTCAGTGCATCACTATTAATTATATTTAATATATTGTTGTTTGAGATATAATTGAGATATACAGTAACTGCATATTAATATAATAACAATATATGTAATCTAAGCGCGCACACAAAATGACAAAGGCAAAGGATGACCAAAGATCTTGATTAAGGAACACTTATTAACACTTATAGGAACACTAATTTTATTTTGTGTTTTTATTTTCTAGTCAGCATGAGGAGAAGGAGAGAGCCTTCAAAGAGCAGTTATCTCATCTTGCAGCGCTCCTGCCAACTCTCCAGGTAATCACGTTGTCTTCATGCATCTTAATGTTTTCACATATTCTTCTTGCTTTCAGACATGTTTCCATTGAATTCTCTCCAGGTTCATCTTGTCACGTTCGGCCTTCCTAAGCTCAGCGAATAAGTTTGAGTTCTTGGACATGGGATATGTGAGTACAAACAAATGAAATATTTTTTATCAAATAATATAATAATAAAATGGTACCTATAATAAGAATCATAATTGATTGATTTGACCTCACACAGCAGTTAATGGAGAGACTAAAGAAGATTGTGAAACTACCACACAGACTGAGACCAGCACAGAGCAGTAAGGTTAGTTTACTAAATTCAAATATGTTAGATAAGTCAGTGCTGAAGTTATATCTGCTGTAATCTATCTACGCAGATAAACACAGAGTATCGCTCCGAGTTCGCTCGCTGCCTGGAGCCACTCTTGCTGTTGGGGCAGCGACGTTCAGTGTCCACTACAGGGAGTGTGGCTTTAGGTCTGGGAAACGCCAGTGGACTGTGAGTCTGTTTAGACAATGCTTATTAAAAAAGTAACACTTAAACATTAAATTAATCTTTTTATCATCTTCCTGCAGCATGCAATCATATCTGTCAGTGCAGTGTCACTCTCCAGCCATGAGTGACATGTCACTGTGTTCCTCGGTGGTGCGCAGGCCGACTTCACACCGTTACATCAGCACCAAGGTCCTGCTGGCGGAGGGTGGAGAGACGCCATTTATGGAGCACTGCTGCAACTACGAGAACAGCTACAGGGTGTGTTTCTCATGCACACATGAGGTTCAGTCCATTATATTTTATTTTTAGCCTTTTTCCGGGCTAATGTAACAATTGAAAATTATATTATATTATGTAACCATAAAGTCCAACCCCTAAACACATATTTCCATAGGAAAATAACGTTTTGAAATATTGTACTGCAACTGACAAATTCTCTATGTCTGTTCAACTAGACTTTACAGACAGAAATCCAGAAGCTCAAAGACCAGGTGCAGGAGATTCACAGAGACCTGACAAAGCACCATTCACTCAGCAAACCTGACACCATGAATGAGATTTTGGAGAGGTCTGTTCAGGTGGACAGACAGATGTCATCAGAGTACTCCTCAGTCGAGCTCATGCGGGCCATGTTCGAGGAGGTGAGATGCCGATACTTGCCAATAGCCTACTGACATTTGAAGGATGTGAAGAACACAACTCACTGTGCCATCAATTTTGTTTTTAGATTTGGGAGGAGACATTACAAAGGGTGGCAAATGAACAGGAGATTTATGAAGGTGTGTAAGTATATAAATGCATATTATTTATCTGCTCACTGCAGTTATATCGGAGGTACCATATTTAGTGATCTTTTTGTTGATGTTACCTTTTCTTTTCAGCACAACTTCATGACCTCCTTCAGTTAAAACAGGAGAACTCCTTTTTGACCACTATTTCCAGACAAATAGGCCCCTACATTGGCTCCATAGCAAAAGTGAAAGAGCGTCTCGAGCCCAGGTACTGGAGAGCTTGATGTATCGTTCACATAGCTTATAGAGTACTATAAATAATATAAATACACTACTGTTCAAAAGTTTGAGATCTGTAAGATTATTATCTGTAAGATTTAATGTTTTTGAAATAAGTGTCTCATGCTCATTAAGACTGCATTTATTTGATCAAAAAAAAATAAAGTAAATGTAAATATTAATGTTATTAATATTATTATTATTAATAGTAAAAAGTAAAATAGTACTATTGTGAAATTTTGCTACAATTTAAAATAACTGTTCCTTTTTAATAAATTTTAAAAGAGAATTGATTCATGCTTCACCAATACAGTAATGAGCTGTCCTGTAACACGGAGGACAACTGGACTCTAAACAGCCTATCAGAAGAGACCGATCCCAAGAACAAGGATTACTACAGGCCAAACAAGCAGAAGAACACCACTGATACAGCCAATCGCAAAGAGATACCAATGTGAAACTGCTTTTATGTTGATCCTACAAACAGCTGTCAGTTTAGACAACCATTACCCCAAACAATAAGCATGCACTTACATTAAATCTAATTTACAGAAGCTTGAAAGAGAAAAACTGCTAGTTTACAGCGCTTGCATTTTAGAGAATCACAGTAATGTCAAATAAACATTATATTCAGTGTTTATTTGAAAGGTTTGTTACATTTTGCTGAAGATGTTAATAATGTAAGCGGTACAGTTATCCAAGAGGTAGGGTGGTCCTCTTCCGTTTGCTTTTTGCACAAGCGTAGTGCAACTCTTACATCATAAAAACCTATTGCATGTGTTCAGATGTCCATTACCTCTACACATATATTATAGTGCTCGTCATTGGTTAAAAGTGTGCAAGAAATTCCTATTCTTTACCCAATGTCTATATAAGCTACATCATGCCAGGTGGAGAGTGGAGCCTTCCTCCCAGAAATGTAAAATCAGAAAGATTAAGACTTTGGATACAGCATAACCCCTCCGGCGTTCGGCCCTCTGAATCCTACCTTCATAGAAACAGATTTTCTTGTTGAATTATTATGCAAGTGTGAAGGAAAGTGACAAGACATGGATATGGTAATGAGCGAGTGTGGGAATGAAGACGAAAAGAGACTAATGCATTTGACGAGAGGGCATATGCACAGAGACATGACTGAAGAACTGGAAAGACCAATGGGGAACAAATAATCAAAAGAGGGATTAGGCCTGTAATTTATCATGTGTTTATTTTTCTAATCATAATATTAAAATTGTTCAACAGCATTAACAAATCACAGATATTAAGAGATTGTCAGAAATGTGTTTTAAAATGTGTAGACCTGTTGTGACCGGCAGAATTAGGAGAATCAGCTCCAGCTGACCTTGAAAAAAAGAGATTTCTGAGACATGATATACTCCTCCTTACACAAACCGGACAATGACTAAATGGCCACTGCAGTAAATATATCTTAAGTCCAATTTAAAGCCTATCTGAATAAAAATACTGCAAGAGATTTAAAAATCTACTGAAAAACTCTGGACGTTCAGAAGTAGTAACAAACCAATGTCCTGAATCTCACTTCTAAGGATTCTAACCACAAAAAGAAAGACGAGAAAAACTAAACCAGCGTATGTAATTACATGGTGCAAAGACTGTAAATATGAGGATGCATGACATATGACTGGTATGTAAATGAGTAGGAGTAAGACAGAATGTAAGAACAGAAATGCGATGAAGTGCAGGAGACAAGACAGATGCTGAGGAATGTGGTGTTTGTGTAGTATCTCTGATGGTGTTGAGGGTGGAAGCGCCACCCTGCTCAGAGCAGACCATTGTGTCTCGGAGCAGATCAGTGAGTCAGTTTTACTGTGCTGCCACCTCATATATCTGTGCCGCGCCCAAGGGGGCACGACATGATGCCACCAGGCAACTAGCTCGCTCCGAGTGCCAGTCAGCGGTGTCCAGGTGTGCACTTTCAGGCTATTTCCTCCGTTCAATGCAGTACAGGCTTTAGGAGTTAACCCTGATCCCTGAGATGAAGGGCAAGCCAGTAAAGACCTTCTTCTTATACTCAACGTAGTCCTCTCCAAAGAAATGGATGAGAAAGATCTCCTCTTCCTCAATACGCTCCCGAAAGAACCGCCAGCTGGCGAATGTATATCCTAGTATACATATTGGGTTGCACAGCATTATCTGGGGGAAAGGAGAAGCAAGAATACAGGTTTAAATAAAACATTTTTTATTTAGACTAACAATTAAGCAGTCAGTCAAATATTTGGAATAGTTAAGATTTTATGTTTTTAAAAGAAGGCTCATTAGGCTACTTCTATTTGATCAAAAATATGAAAACAGTAATATTGTGAAATGTTACAATTTAGAATAACTATTCTAAGTTTTTCTATTTGGATTTTCAGCAGCCATTACTCCAGGCTTTTGCTGCTCAAGAAACATTTATTTTTATTATTGATGTTGAAAACCATATTTGCTGTTTCATATTTTTGTGGAAACTGAGATAAACTACATTAAAAAGTATGATTTTAAAAAATACTTTTATTTAGCAAGGACACATTAAATTGATCAAACAGTAAAAAATGCTGTTCTTTTGAACTTTCTATTCATCAAGGAATATCAAGGTATTAAGGTTTCCACAAACATATTAAGAAGCAAAAACATTTTTAACATTGATAATAAGCACCAGATCAGCACCAGACAAGCAAGCATATGAGAATATGATGATATCATATGACACTGATGACTGGAATAATAACTACTGAAAATGTAGCTTTGCTATCGTAGGAATAAATTAACATTTAAAATGTATTTAAATAGGAAAATAGGAAAAATTGTTATTTTAAATTGTAATAATATTTCACAATATAACTGATTTTACAGCATTTTTATCAAATATATACAGCCTTGGTGAACACAAAACTTCTTTAAAAAAATAAAAAATAAATAAAATTATATATATATATATATATATTCTGAATTGATATTCACTATAAATATAAATTCCATTGAAATAATGGTTGAAGAACCTGAGTGCCAATGCTCCAGTAAAACCAGCCCACATAGGAAGGATGTCTGAAGAGAGCGTAAACTCCAGTGGTGACCAGCATATGGGTCTGGGCCTTCTCATTCTGTACTATGTGGTTAAAGTTGGATCCTGCTGTCAACATGGCAGCTTTGCGCAGACTGTCCCCACAGAGAACCATCACCAGACCCACCAGACAGAGCCAGTTCACCTGCTTTATCTCTGTAGGGGAAAACAAACAGTGAAATTCAGTTAAAGTTAATCACTTCATTTCAATAATGAGAAAAATAGTTCATATAATAATAATAATAATTCTGTAAACTTTAGAATAATTTCATTTCAATCACTCTAAAATAAAACAAACAAACAAAGCTTTGGCAATATATTATATTATTTTATATTGCATTATTATGTTTCAGTTTTTATTTTTAACTGAATGTGCTAAGCACTATAAGTTTGACAAAGTCTAGATCGTATCAAACCTGGAATAAGGAGCTGTTCCACAGTGAACTCGATCCAGGAGGAAATAGCTGCTACTACGTACTCAACACTATGGTTGAGCAGGAATGAGTCTAGAGACAGACTGCGCGGGTTGATCATGGCAGTTACCAGGTACTCAGAGTAGTGAAAAAATGACAGTGAACACATATACCTAGTGAAACAAAACAAAACAAAACGTCAATACAGACTGACATTATTCCATTAATCTAGCAAAATTCATTCAATTGTAAAAACCATACATACTTGTTTACAGTCCTTATTTACAGTGGTGGCCCAAATTATTAGAGCACTAGTATTTTCACCAGCTAAAAATGGTTTTAAGTCAGATATTTCTATCTTTTGCTGTAGTGTGTCAGTAGGAAATATCAGTTTACATTTACAAACATTGATTTTGCCATTAATTGTAATAATCCAGTGAGATTTTTGTTTGCACAAGGAGTCTGACAACAGCCAGTTCTTCACACAGAGATTGCATCCAGTCTGTCTGGGATTACATGAAGAAACAGAACAAACTCAGACAGACTAAATCCAGGAGAACTGTGGCAACGTCTCCAAGATGCTTCAAGAAACCTAACTGCAAAGCTACCTGAAAAACTATGCTCAAGTGCACCTAGGACAAAAGCTGCTTTAAACGCAAAGGATGGTCACACCAAATGTTGAAGTAATTTAAAGAAAATCTATATATGACATTATTTTTGACAGCGTCCATTTTTACACAAGTGCCTAAAACTTTTAACAGTACTGTAGCTTTGCAGGTAGGTTTCTTGAAGCATCTTGGAGACATTTCCACAGTTCTCCTGGATTTAGTCTGTCTGAGTTTGTTCTGTTTCTTCATGTAATCCCAGACAGACTGGATGATGGTGAGATCCGATCTCTATGTGAAGAACTGGCTGCTGTCAGACTCCTTGTGCAAACAAAAATCTCACTGGATTATTACAATTAATGGCAAAATCAACGTTTGTAAATGTAAACTGATATTTCCTACTGACACATTACAGCAAAAGATAGAAATATCTGACTTAAAACCATTTTTTAGCTTGTGAAAATACCAGTGTTCTAATAATTTTGGCCACCACTGTATGTTAAATGTCTAAATTAAGCTCAAATAGATCTAAAACATTTAAAAAAAGTTGAATTACCAGCCAAAGTATGTCCATGTTGTATCTGCAAAACTTAAAATGAGACCGCATCCAAAGGCAAATCCAAGAAAGCAGGCTCGAACAGCCACCTGATTAAGCAAAAAGGCAGGAAATTGTGAGCCAGATCCTGATTCTGCAAACCCACATACAGTAAACGGTGTTCTTGGAGAGATTATTTATATTGACAGAGAAACCTATAGGAGATCCCATTAGAGTGCTGATGTAACAGGATTATACCTGACACGGGGAATTACCAGTGACAGAATTCTGTAGCCTTTGCAACTACACATCTAGATATCTTTATTCATTTAAAACACGTATACAGCACTAGACAGTGGTTCGGTTACCAAGTAATTACACATGTGCTCTATCTGTACAACACATCTGATTCAGACTGTCTCTCTGAGTCTTACCTTGTATAAAGGTCCCTTGTATATGATTAGTAGGAAGCCATTGATAACTGTGATATACACCGCAATGGCTATTTTCCCGTTCACATCCGTGAGGTAATCGAATATCCAGTCAATGTGAGAGCCGAATTTCACAAGTAAAGGTATTATGATGACGCCCAGTCCTGAGATAAAGCTAATAATACTTATCCTCCCTTCTAGCACAAACCTGCTGCCTGCCATGTTGAAAACAGCAAGATCTCGCCGAGAAATCTCGCGTGGATTCAGAGCTCACGCTAACTTCTTTACTAATTGGTTTGACAGCTTTTTCACGCTCATTGAAATGTAGATATGCATTAATTTATCCTGATGTGCGACTTTAATTTTAAAAGATTAAATTATTCTATTATTATTGTTATTATTATTAGTAGTAGTAAGATTCTGAAAACTTATGAGGAATCATTTCAAGCTTTCTAAAAATGAAATAATAATAGAAGTAATGATATATAATAATATTAATATTTAATCAATTTATTTAAAACCATACACACGTACACACATTATTGTTTCCTTACAATGAAATCAAATGTGCCAAGCTGTTAATGTTCTATACAAATATTAAAAATTATTATTTTTATTATTATTACACAGTTAGGTTTAATGAGATTATTCTTTACCATGCAATGCAAAGGCTGTATGTTGTACAATTTACTAATAAAGCAATAAAACTAAAATGTTGATTCACTCAAGATGTGGAAAAAGAGCCCCATTTTTAATCAACAACCCACGTACACTTAATACAATGAGAATTTAATATTAATCTACAGCTGTAATATGTGGAATTTAGATGGTGATGGTGGTGGTGAATACTACAAAACATACTGCCGGTGTCAAATCAGCAAAGCACAATATTTCTCCTATAATAACAAATACATGGCTGTCAGTGAACATGACGAGAAGCATTATTTCACAATAACAAAGTAGTTGTAGAGTAATTCAGATTTGAGCTGAAA
Organism: Sinocyclocheilus anshuiensis; assembly: GCF_001515605.1. NCBI lineage: Eukaryota > Metazoa > Chordata > Actinopteri > Cypriniformes > Cyprinidae > Sinocyclocheilus > Sinocyclocheilus anshuiensis. The sequence continues at coordinate 374,863 of NW_015540838.1, read as the reverse complement.
GGAAGATTTAATGGTTTAATAATGTGAGATGGAGATCTCCCTTGTGTCCTTCTTTGTGTGTCCATTCCAAAGCTGCTCGTCTGATTGGAAGGACTGGGGACCTGGCAGACGCTGCAGTCGCAACATTAGACTGTCTTTGCATGCTCAAGTCCATCTATTCACTACTGTTCCACTGTGATGCCAACAACTCAACACTCAACCACATGAACACAAGCACAAAATACATAAAATTACTTATGTCTACATGTAATAACTGTCAATAAATTTGTTACAAATGACATGTCTCTCAATCTTAATACCACACATATCATAACACTGTAGCTCATTTTCATTCATTTGAATCAGCTGGCCTTGCAGGTATACATATGTTCTCCTGCAAATATCATAATCAGTCTTATGCATATTGCTGTTTTACAAATTTCAGAAACAATTATATCTAAGAAAGCAATCATAGGATACACATAAACATGGATAAGAATGAATATAAAATGTTCCAACACAGTGGAAAATATAATCACATGAATTTGGAATGGAAAATATGACAAATTCTCCTGCCTCATTTAAACAATAATGAACATGCCACGGTTTAAGCTTATACCCTCAGGATCAACACATTGTCCCTTTTTGCGTGTGATGCGGTAATGCCTGTGTAATTTAGCATAGCACCGAAGCCCTGTAAAAACAGGGAAGGAACATTTTAAATACAGCTTCTACTTTGTCAGCATGAGTAACAGTTAGTCCAAAAACACTTGCTCACCTTCCTCACACATGCAGCTATCATAGCACTTGTTGTTGAAGCCGCGGTTGTGACGCTCACATACATGTTTTCTGAGATTGCAGCAAGACCCTGAGAAAGTTCATGAAAAAGAGGTAAAAATGGTGTCATCATTTATTTCACTTAATCAAATGACTTTGAATTATACTACTGGGGTCGGTAAGATTTGTAATGTTTTTGAAAGAAGTCTCTTATGCTCACCAAGGCTGAATTTATTTGATCAAAAATACAGTAAAAACAGAAATATTGTGGAATATTATTACAATTTAAAATAATTGAATTTTCAGCAGCCATTATTCCAGTCTTCAGTGTCATATGATCCTTCACAAATCATTCCAATATGATGAATTGGTGCTCAAGAAACATTATCTGATTAATAGCAAGTTAAAAGGAACAGCATTTATTTGAAATAAAAATCTTTTGTATCATTATAAATGTCTTTACTGTCACTTTTGATCAATTTCATAAGTTCTTGCTGAATAAAAGTATTATTAAAAAATCTTCTGAGTGGTAGGATATTACATTATAATTACTCAAATTACAAAGAGAAATGCATGTGGGAAAAGTCACCTGGCAGACAATCTAGGTGATGTTTGCAGCTCTTATCTGATGTAAGTGTCACAAGCTCAGTGCTGGGGCTTTTTGTGGCCTGTTTGTCAGAACCTGGATAGAAACATTTACTACATTTCATTTTTACACATTAGGGAATTTGACATTTGGCGTTTTCCATGCAGAGACTGATGAGGTATGGGAAAAAAATGTGCCTAATAGTCCTAAATGGCTCATTCCCGTGGTCCCAAATGTAAAGCAATACACATTATTCTGACAAACGATTTAGCATATATTGCAAAACATGCACAGATTATCTCAGGTCACCATTTCAAAGCAAGCATACTTAAAAACTGAATCTCTCAACATTAAAACTCACAAACATAAAAGCAGAACAAAATATCTGTATTTGTATATGAAACATTGACCCACCTCGCTTCTTAGAAAATAGCTTTTTGTGTGCAGGCCTCATATCTTCATAATCGGTCCAGTCGAAGAATGCCATGTTGAAAGTGGGCGTCACATCTCCACCTGAATAACCTCCGACCTGAGGTACAAAACAACATATTTAGTATTCATGCCACTATATGAGGTGTTGAAATTACACTTTTTCATATGAATGTAAATCATTTGTTAATCCTGGTCTGTTTTATACCTTTTTGAGCCAAAAAAAACCAAGAAATTGATTAATGTGTGGATTTAATTGATGGCATGAACCTATTATCCCTCATAATGTGGTTCATTGGGATTCAATTTTACTAAGCCTGTTTCTAGACACTGATAGATGAGAAGCTGAGATATTTTTTAATCAGTGTGACTGAAAAGACTGAACAGCTAGATGATGGTTACCTGTGGTTTACTGGAGGGGGTTGGCTTTGTGGAGGGCTCCCCACCAACTGCTGCAGTTACTGGCGATATGAAGGAGCCAACAGTGGCTGCAGGAAACACTGGCTCTGTGGGACTCCCAAAGGAGTTTTTATTGAGCCTTTGATCAAAAGAAAGCCTCCGTTTCTTCCCTGATGCCAAAGACACTATGAAAAGAAAATGCCAAGCAGATAATTAAGAAATGGCAGGACATTTATAAAGGAGTTTTACTTTGGAAAGTTTGAGAGTTTCTTTTACCTTCATCATGAGTCCTAACGATGTGCCCCCCGAACACATTGGGACCAGTGGGACGTCTCATTGCCTTCTCAGGAGTCTCAGCACCAGGAGAGATATTCATTTGCTCTGGAATTAAAGAATCAAACCCCATGGAGGTCCTCTTTTTTGGAGTGATTACCTGTCTTTTATCTCCTGGCTCCATCTCTAAGCGGACGGGACTGAGGCCCTCCACGTCTCGCCCTTCATTTTGGGTGTGGAACACAGTAATGCAGGGCCTTTCTCTGAGCTGACCTGCTGTCATCCTCTCCTTGCGACCTCTGTACTTCCTGTGATGACTGTGTTGATGTATGGAAGCCTCTGACCTGGGCGGGATAATGACATTGTCGCTGAAGAATTCCATGGCTGAACTGTGGCCCGTTTCGGTGCTCAGTGTCATGGTCACCATGTCAAGGAGGAGAAATGAGACGAAATACCAACATAAAGCCACCATTCTAGGGGTAGAAAAGATGAAACAAATAATACAGCATTAAAGGGGTCATATGATGCGATTTCAAGTTTTCCTTTCTCTTTGGAGTGTTACAAGCTGTTCGTGAATAGATAAGATCCCTAAAGTTGCAAAGACTAAAGTCTCAAACCAAAAGAGATATTCTTTATAAAAGTTAAGACTCGTCCACGCCTTCCTAAAACGCCT
>NW_015540838.1:335466-371563 GCF_001515605.1 Sinocyclocheilus anshuiensis | reverse complement strand
TCGCTTTTCAGACCGATGAGCTTTGTAAAAATCGACGCATTTCAGAAAGGCGGGGCATAGAGGAGAAACAATAATGTACAGTATGTGGAAAATAATAAAATGGAAAATAATGTGTTTTTTGAACCTTAAACCGCATAAACACATTTCATTCCACCAAATACACAAAATAATGTTCTTTTTAGCAACATCATATGACCCCTTTAAACAATAATTAATCACTATATACTACTATTCAAAACTTTTGGGTGAGTAAGATTTATTTGTTTATTTATTTGGAATGAATTCCTCCTTTTTTTTAACAAGGATGCATTATTAGACTGAAGTGACAGTAAAGACATTTATAATGTTATTTATTTCTATCTCAAATAAATATTGTTCTTTTGAACTTTCTATTCATAAAAGAATCCAGAAACAAATATTAAGAAGCACTAGAGTCAAAACTGTTAATAATAAGAAATGTTTTTGAGCACCAAATCAGCGTTTTAAAATGATTTCTGAAGGATCATGTGACACTGAAGCCAGAGTAATGGCTGCTGAGAACTCAGCTTTGCCAACGCAGGAATAAATTATTTTATATGATTATGATTTTTTTTATTAATATAAAGATTAATATTCCTTAATATGATGATGACCTGATAAAATGCAGTGAAAAAGGAAACTGTAATATAATGCCAGTCTCCAAAAATCTGTTCTTATTTTAAGCATTGTGTCACAGTACAAACAATTAATTTAGATTGAGTTACTGGCTTTGAGACAGCTAAATGTAGATGGGCAGAAAATTCCCTCTTATTCAATCATAAGATCTTCAAAAAACCACCTGGTCACACCACAAGCTTGTAGGAAAAATAATGTCTTGAAATAAACCAAAGCAACGCAGCAAGACAGACCATTTGATGTTATGTTGCTCTTCCTTTTGTGAACATTTGCAGAGCTTTGGGAGTTGTGCCAGGCTCTACATTGGGTCTTTGATCTTGACACCACTGGACAGCACTGAATATATGTTGGGCAAAGATTCTGCATAAGCAATGGTGTCTGGGGGAGTTTAAAAGTGTTATATTCCCTATCTGACTTGTTACAATATAATATTCAAACAGACATGTAAGCGCATTCGCTCTAACTGTAATTTTTCTAAGCATCTTAGAGATGAGGATGAAGAGAACTGATACAAGCCAAGGGATTTTTATCCTCAGAAAATGGATTATACACACTGAGCAGATGAGTGTGACTAATTAAACAAGCAAATTTAGCTTTCATGTACTGACTGAGTTGAGATAAATCCAACATTTCCCAACTGCTGCAGCATTTACATATATGAACGGCAAAACTTGGAGAGTTAACCAAGAGCTTATGATTTGGATGCTATAGATAAAGCCTGAGGATGTTGAAAGATTTACTGGAAAATGATTCGGTTTAGTTGAACTTTTCCAGATGTTGGTGTAAAATCATCATATATGGCAGCACAGTTTTATGAAAATATTACAAATTGCAGGAGGCACTACAACACTGATAAACTTCAGAAAAGTATCTTTTAAACATTAGTTCCCATAACCAATTTACCATAAAAAGAAAATGCAATCATTTGAAGGTTGCTGCAATAACACATTTCTCTTTGAAGCACAGCATAATTTACCAGAAAATTAAACAAATAAAAAGTGTCTCTCTGTTTCCTATGCACTTAATTATTCAAATCTGCATATGCAGCTGATCATGTGTTAATATTATCTTTATTCATTTCAGGATCCCATGCTGTGCACGCCAATGCTGCTCAGGAGGAGCCTAAAAATATCAAAGCTTCACCCCTTTCTCTCATTAGTCTGTGTAAACAGTGACATGATTAATTCATTGGGGAATCCGGGCTTGTTCTTCCTTATACAGAGACTCCACTTTTCCTACTCTTGAAACTATTCACTTTGGAAGCAACTGTAATATGCATCTCATATAATACTTTATATGAGCAATAACGTTTCAACAATTTCTGTAGTAACACCGTTAAGACAATGACATAGCCTACTTAATGCAATAATGACTAAAGAACAATAACAAACATGCAAGAGAAAAGAATAGCGAAAGTGATCACCTGTTCTCCGTTGTGTGATCCGTTCTTTCTGGTTGCAGTCCACAATGAGCGCGCGTGTGCGTGTGAAGCGTCTCGAGCTCTCACGGGCGTCGCCTAACCTAAATACCTGAACAAAAGAAGCGCTCGCATCTCATCATACTGACTCAAACAATGGCGCGAGTCTGACGGGTTTTAATGGTTCAGGTTTTGGGAAATGTGTTAATGTTTAATATTGTTTGTAAAATGTGTTATACATTAAGGAACTATTTATGAAATATTTAGGCCTATGTGTTTACACTATAATGTTCAGTTAGCCTATCCTTTATCAGTTATCATTCAAAATTTGAACATACAGTCTTCAATTACAATTAGTACAATTAGTTTAGAAAAAGCAAACCCCAGCAGGGTGTAAAACGGTTACTTACCAATACATGGATTTTAAATATTTATTTCAGTTAAATTAATATTTTATATTATATCATTATTATTTTAGATTAATATAAAACCTCTGCTAAGAGGCAAAAGCGAACATATTTCAATATAAATGATTTATATTATATAATTATTATAATTATATATATATTATATAAATTGTATAATTTATACATATTACTACAATATAAATATAAATATAAATTATTATAGCCTATCATATTAATCCGCGATTCAGTCCTATTTTAATCCAATTTTTCCTTTCTCATCCAGCTCTGTGTAGCTATCTCATTTACTGTTTAGTTCTTCTTTTCGTTATTGATTTCGTTTTATGTTTACCTTCCATGCATTAAAATGAGCAGCCTACTATGCATATTCAGGGACATTGATATCAATTGATTTTAGTCGCGAGATGGCGCTATTTTAAGTGCATTGATATGAAAAGAGCGAGACCGCAGAGAAATGCAGGATAGGCTACATGAAAGTGGCGCAGGTGTTTTAAAATATTTAATTTAGCTTCCATAAAACAACAAATATTTGAACGTTCAATACCGCAATAGACTAATTACAATCAAGTATTACAGAAAGCAGTGCAGGCCTAATAATTAATTGTAATTAGCAGGCTCTATTAATTATAGCAACGCGAAAAGTGTAATATGGGCAGTCATCCAACAACATCTAAATTATAGCGTACTGATCTGTGAAATTTGAAAGTGCATTGTTCTGCCACTCTAAAATGTTTTATTTTCTGCACAGGTTTATGTGACACCGTGAGACACTGACAAATAATGTCACTGTGCAGCCATGCAAGATATTTTTGAACATTACTGCTGTTCTGTCCTGTTCTGTTCTGTTCCGACCGTTCTTGTAAGTGTGATTAAACTGGGAGGGGTTCATTCCCAGTACATCTCCCAGGGGTTTGATCATAGAAAGAAACCAGGCCAGAAGCCCGGAGAGTGATTGGTGGATGACAGTAGTAATGTGGAGGTTTTGGGGTCCAGTGGAACAGCAGTTGAATTAGTTGCTCACATCTCCAGGGGAACACCTGCCCCTCAGCAGGAGGCAATAAATCAACCGCCCCCTCCTGCTCCTGTTTTTTAATGTAAATGCATCACACCAGGGGCGTAGATTACGCGGGGGACGCGGGGGACGTGTCCCCCCCCCCACTTTTAATATCACGTAAATTCGTCCCCCGCACTTTTTCGGGCAAGTGTGTTCGCATAGAGGTTTTATATGTAACATTTCTGTCCCCCTCACTTCTGAAATGATGGCTACGCCCCTGCATCACACACCGCTCACTGTGGAACACAGTGATCTGTTGAGCTTCGCCCAGTGTAAATCGCAATGAACATCAAACTGAGGATTTAGCTTAGAATGAGATTTATTTCAAGGCAATTAAAACACTGTCATATATGTGTGACATTCTAAGGGGAAGTTTTCCTAAATATATTAAATGTCCTTGCTGTCTATAACAATGCGTTTTTTTCGTTTGTTTTGTTTTTGTTAAGTAACATTCAACTAATGGCCCCAAATGAATGTCATTGCAGTGACTCTTGGGGACCGCAAGATGGCAATGCAGAACAGTTTGTGTACTACTACTTTGCATTTCTGCAGATTTTATGAAGGTAAATTTAAAACTTTTTTAAATACATTTTTGAGACCAAGTAAGGAAAATGTAAGGAATAAATTGAAAGGAACACAATAGGTCAGTATGTTCTCTAAATGTAAATGTCTAAGGAGCACACATATTAACAACACTTTGAAAAACAACTTCCAGCATATCTATATTATTTTTAGATTCATTTTACACACACACACAAAGTTTAAGACTTGAATACCTCAGCTCCCAACCACTAGAACATGGAAGTAACTTTTACTTGTAACTTCTGATCACACCGCAAAATAGTGATGTTCTTCCTCAGTATATTTGCATTTATTTATTTAGTCTTGTTTACCTGTGTAAATATCTAAAGATTCTTAAATCATGATCCTTTTATTCGAGAAGCAAAATGACAAAAGATAACTTTGAATCTCAAGTAAATGTATCCTGATTTTAAAGATTGAGTTAGTTATTTGTATTGGAAAACATGACAAAAATACTGAGGAAGATATGAATTTTTAGCAATGCCTGCAACATTTAATGCCAAGACTTTATCAATTTAAGACTTTCTGCGCTGATTTAAGGCCTTCTAATGGCCTTAATTTGTGCAAGGGCAAATTAAGACATTTAAGACCGGCAGAAACCCTGTACTTTAGCCTAGTTGTGTCACTTTTGTTACTGAATCCACAAAACATGACAACAACTATACATGAATAATACTCTATACAATATAGTAAAGCTGAATAAACAAATAGGCTAATACACATGAAATGGATTTTTATTAACAAAAAAGATTCACATAAACCTGTCTCATTAAATCATCAATAAATGCCTTTTTTAAATTTGAAAGTAATAAAGACTAACATAATCTCTTGCATAAACAGCATACAAGACTTTCCTTTTTATCAAGGAATATAGTTTAGTTTTAAGTTTATCATTCAACATTCATATATGCTTAATGTTGAATTCTGAATATCTTTTTTTCTTTGTATATTGCATCAAAGCAATTACCTACAATTGTTAATATTACAACAAATCCCAACATAAGATCCATTTCTGGACCGATAAAAAAATCCCCTCAGGGCAGTGTTCATTTCGATTTAGAATTCGTCTTTATAAAATACTTTTTTTCATTAATATGCTGCTGGAAAAAATAAGATAGGAGAATAACGCCTCCATTTCAAGTACACAGGGTGAGTTCAGTTCATAACGTCTTTCAGCAGATCAAGATTTGACAAATGCATTTCCATCTCTTCCATGGCACTGCTTCTTGTCACTGCTAAATACACAAAGGAGCCACATCCTCTGCTGAGTCTGGGAATAAGCGAAGTGTCTCCCTCGAATACTTGGAGTATCCATTGTGGAAGAGCAAGGTCTTCTTTGGGGTGAAGAAAGAGACTGTTTTTCCCCAAAGGTCAGTGGGAGAAACACCATTGTGCAGCTGCTGCTCCAGAACGCCCATAATCTGCTCTACGCCATCTGAGCATTTCCTCTCCAGACTCACAAGTTTATACCTAAGAGACAAGAAGCATTTACATGACTTAGTTCAATAGTTTGAAAATAACTGTAACAGACAATAACTTTATGTCATGATTAACTTACGTTTTCTGCAGATCTCTCATGGTGAAGGCCTGGGTTGTTCTTCAGTGTGTTGTGTTGAGAAGTGATATGCATTGAATTTTCTCTTTCCCTTGGCTTGAATTTATATGCAGGCGGGCTGAATTTAACGAGATGTAAGTTCTCACACGTTTTAACCAATCAGGAAACTGCAGTATGACAATAGTGCAAGGGTGGATTGTTTAAATATTTAATGCCAAGGCCCTAAAAACCAAATGAGCAGGTGGGTTTTATTTGGTCTGTCAGTCAAGGACTGCATTGCTAAAAGAGCAGCAGTGAGCATGTGAATTAGCATTGACCTCATTCATGCTGTCAGCCAATAATGTGTGGGAATGTGCACTTAAACATCTGTCCAGAAATACTTCAAGAAAGCAAAACTCAGCCTAAAAGGTGATGGCAAAGAGATTAAATGTTTAGACATTTAACATCAAAAATGTATTTATTCATCTGTTCATTCATTCATTCATTATGCACATTAATATTTCATATACAATGATGGATTTAGTTCATAGCTCTAAAACAAGTGAAACTCAACATAAAAGTTAGCAATATTTATTGATTTACTTATTAAATACACATTAAACATCAATTTATTCCTATTTTATTCATAAATTATTTATTATACTTATTTATTTATATTCATATTTATTAAATATAGAGTGGTGGATTATTTTGCTCATAGCTCTAAAACAAGCAAACCTCAGCATAAAAGGTGCTGATTGGCTACAAGTTTGTTTTGCGATTCGGCCTGAATCAGTTTTCTAAAGTGTTTTTGAAAAATCACTTACTCTGCCTTTAATGTGTAGACATTTAACATCAATCAATTTATTTATTTATTATTTTCAATACATTTTAAATTGAATTTATCTAATTAAAAATTTATTTATTTGTAATAGTTTAATATACATATTTATTATATAAATATTAAGTATGCAAATTATTCTGTGCCTACACAAAAGTTGATACAAACCTGATGCATATAATAATATTGGTCACACTTACACATTTTTATTTTCACATTATATGCATGAAATCATGATTAATTGCTGCATTATGACACAGTTTTGTCAAAAAAAAAAAAAGAGAGAAAAACTTAGAATGAGCAGATGATGTTATCTGATATAGCATCATCAGCAGAGAACAACTTCCACTCTCAAACAAGGTAAATATTCAACATCTAATATCTGACTGCATAAATTATAATTGTTATGAAATATAAACAGCATAAATGATGAATGAGAGTTTCTAAATGCATGTTCTTGATGTTTCCTCAGCTGAGAAAGCCAATAGTGGAGAAGATCCGCAGAGAACGAATCAACAGCAGCATTGAGAAGCTCAAGTCTCTTCTGGGTCAAGAGTTCCTAAAGCAACAGCTCGACTCCAGACAGGAGAAAGCTGAAATCCTGGAGACGACGCTTGATTTCTTGAGACACCAGCAGCGCTCCCAGAATCCCTCGGCCTGCAGCTCTACTGCAGCTCGTGACGGACGCTCCAGATGTGTGCAGGAGGCCGTCAACCTCCTGTCTCAGTGTCCAGTGCAGACTGAGTCCCACAGAAGACTGCTGAAGCACTTCCTACACATGCAGCCCTACACAGAGAACAACACACGTGTGCCGCCTCAGCTCAATTCACCAGCCGCACAGAGCAGCAGCAAAGAGCAAACTCTGGAGTTCTGGAGACCCTGGTAGAGCCACGAGGACCCGTATGATTTATCAGACAGAATTTATTATGCCAGTCTGAGATTGGCATGGACTGTAATTCTAATGTAGGAATTGATTTCCACCTCTACTGCTTATGCAGGACCTTTAATCTGCTTTCAGAGAAAGTTTGTGTTTCATTGAAACTTTGTGACCAGTAATATTTGATCAAAATGTACAGAATCATTTGCCATGTAAAATTATTACATTTGTGAAAATTAAGATTCATAAAAACGTTAAAGTCTGATTTAGACTGAGCTCTTGTTGCTCTTTCACCCATATTGGGTTTATTCTCTCACTGCTTTCATTTACTGAAAGCTTTTGATGCATATTTCTGTTGTTTGAAATACATCTAATGCTTCTCTTATTATATAAGAAATATTTCTTCATTTGAAGGATATTTGATTATGTGTTAAAAGCACATATGGTTGTTTTTCATGTTTATATGCGTTTACATGAATGAGACATTTCCCCTGTAAAGGGCAGTTGAATATTGTTACTGTTAGTGATTTGAATTTTATTCTTTGTATTCAAAGTCAAGTTGTTACCTTCATTGAAGGTGTGTCAGCATTTGTATTACTTCATATTGAAGTGCAACATGAAAATAAATTTCAAGAATATAATCTGTGCAATGTTTTGTCTGTTTTCCTCATCAATCAAAACAAATCACAGCACATTTGCACACTATAAATATGTTTTAATTGCTGTTTAGTCAGTCTGCACATCAAGGTCCTTCATTTGCCGTATAAAATAATTATTACATTAAAACATAAAATATAATCTGAATACTTTCAGCAAGTTCTTCATCTGTCAAGATCTTCATAAGTTAAATGAAATCACAGCTACACTCAAAAGCTGTCAGTGGGGTGGAACCATTTAGGTAATAATATGTACACTTTCGGTACTACGTGTATTTAAGGAACTCATATGCACACTTTATGGGCAAATAAGGTATAAAGGTATACCTTTTGTAAGGGTAACGCACCAGTGACAGCTTTTGTACCTTTTTTTCTGAGAATGCTCTTAATAAGTTTGAATATGATAGCATGACTTGCCCTGTTTCCTGTTTACCTCTGAAGTGACCAGATTTCCTGTAATGGAATGAGGGATTGTGCTGCTGTCATCTCAAGAAAATGCATCTTTATTTATCCTCTAATAGATGACAAATTTGCTTACTGTATGTAATTATATGTTTATCTCTGCTCAGTGAAATTCAGGTCTGATCTATGCTGGATGTTGAGTGCTTAACGTGATGAAAATACATTATTTTTCATTGAATAACTGCAGTTAATGTAGTAAAAGGTCAGTAGTCAAATATGACATGAATAAACTGCAAACTAGACCTGAATAGAGACATAATAATTTTGCTTATATCTGAATTGATAAATGCATCATTTATAGGGATATTTTCAAGTATATGTGCATCTTGAACCAAACCATGAGATTTAAACTAAATAGTGATTTGAATAACTTTTAAAGTGTGCAAATGTGCTTTGATTTATGCTGTGTGTTAATCTGATGGACAAGGAATTCAGTGACAACAAGGGTTTGTAGTCAGAAAATATAATCACATTTATTTTTATCCTGTACTTCAATATGAAGTAATGCACGGAAAACACCATCACAGAAAGTGAAAACTTCATTTTGCTTATAAAAGACAGTTTAAATCACTAATAGTGACACTACACAACTGCCCTTTACAGGGGAAACGTCTCAATCATGTAAACACATGCAAACATTAAAAACAATAATTTGTGCTTTTAACACATAATCAAATATCCTTCAAATGAAGAAATATTTCTTATATAATAAGAGAAGCATTAGATGTATTTCAAACAACAGAAATATGCATCAAAAGCTTTCAGTAAATGAAAGCAGTGAGAGAATAAACCCAATATGGGTGAAAGAGCAACAAGACCTCAGTCTAAATCAGACTTTAATGTTTTTATGAATCTTAATTTTCACAAATGTCATCATTGTACGAAGGAAATGATTCTGTACATTCTGATCAAATATTACGAGTCTGGAGTTTGCTGGAGGTTCTCACAGTCTGCAGCCAATGGGACAGGACTAATGACACAAGGAACAGTTGGCCGCCACATGCTAAATGACATGCTTACTGCTCAGGAAACAATGAGCACGTCTCTGAGGAGCAGGTGGAGGGATGGGTGTTAAGAATGGAGAGTGTGTGAGAAAGTGGAGAGCCCTCATTTAAAGCTTTGTTTGTTGTGTGACACTGGGGTCATTTATTGACAAAGCATGTGCCATTAATAGTGGAACATTCTCATCGCCAAAACACAACGCAACATATTTCAGTTTTATTCAACAGGAGGGGAATCAACTGATTCATCATAAGGTTTCATTTCTGGTGGATGTGCAAGTAGTTTTATAATAACTGTTCTGTTGAGTATCTTTTTAGTGTAATTCAGATGTCCCTTTTCAAAATAAATTAGTGATTCCTATAAAGCAGGCGTGTGTCGACCCCTGGGAGTATTTAGGCAGGTTCCTGGGGGTACTTGGAAATATTTTGCTTTTGTTTTGTTAAACCAGTAATTCAAAAAAACAAAAAAAAACAACAAAAAAAACAGATTAAAATAACTAATTAACTGTGATTTATCTCATGGTTTTTTCCCCCCAGCTCCTTTCAAATATAAAAAAAAATAGTAATAATACTGGTGACTCTACTAATATTAATGATAATCCTAAAAAAAATCTGGTACTTGAGCTTTACTGATGGGGCTTTTGGGGTACATGAGACAAAAAAGTTTTTTAAAAAGCACATGTATACACTACCAATCAAATGTCTGTGTTCAGTATTTTTTTATTTTTTTGGAAACAGTTGATACGTATTTAGCAAAGATACATGAAACTGGTCAAAAGTAACAGTAAGGCCATTTATAATGTTACAAAAGATTTCAGTTTCAAGTAAATGCTGTTCTTTTAAACTTTCTATTCATCAAGAATCCTGAAAAAATGTATGATGTTTCTGCAGAAATATTAAGCTTTCAATATTTTAATATTACGTTTTTTTAATACTTAATTTTTAATATTAGGTTTTCAACATTGACAATAATAAGAAATGTTTCTTGAAACTGACAATTTAGCTTTTCCATCACAGGAATACATTTTAAAATATATTGAAAAAGAAACATTTTAATAATATTTCACAATATTATTGTTATTACTGTATTTTAAATCAAATAATTGCAGCCTTGGTAAGCATAAGACATCTATTGAACAGAAGTGTAAACATTAAGATATACACCTTGTGCAGGTTTTTGCTTTTTAAGAGGCAAATAACAGGAATTAAAAAGAACTTCTCATTTGCCATGACTCTGAAATTTACACACGATAACCATAATTTGAAACGGCAGTTTCAGAGTAACAAAACATTACCTAGTTCAGTCTTTTCCCTTTGTTTTTTTTAAATGTATAACAATGCCTTAAACTTTAAAAGAGTAATCTCCAAATACATCTTACAGTAATTAAGATGACTGCTAATGATTCAGTAGAATCTGTCCCGTGGGTCTCTGTTGAAGTTCTTATGGCCATGTGCTGAATTGTTCTTAATGAAACACACTATTGTTGAGTTCTCTGAATGGGCAGAGTGTGGGAAAACTCCAGGGAATGAAGTCTCAGTACAGCTTTACCCCATCAGTCAGGCTTCAATCAGAGACAGTCATCTACTGTCTCCTTATCAGTGTAGGTTGATATGTAATGGGTTTTGGGTTATTATTAATCACACAAAAAAACAAGTTTTGTGTAACACACACATTGTGTTCTATATTTTGTGGCCTCTGTATTTTAACATGAATATTCATCCACTGTGAGAACTATATGAGCTATACCTGCATGGAAAAAATATGCAGGAATTTATTTCCCAAGTAATTACTGTAAATTCAAACATTTTCTGACAGCTAGAAACTTATATCAAGTCAGGTTCGCCGGTTAGAACTATGCTATTTTAATATCTATCTTATTTTGAAAAGACAAAATAAGTTTTGAAAAAATTGATAATTCATCTGATTCTCAACCCAATTCTTGAAATGTTGTAACCCTAAAAATACTGTTAATAATAGTAAAATTTAAATTTTTATTTAACACACCTTTCCCACATCCGACACGCTGATTTTCTTTTCAAGATCAGACCTTGATTTACTCTAACTGAAATTTAAGTGTATAAAGCTATGTAAACACTGTCAGTGTCAGTGCAAGTTTCTTTCAGTAAAAAAACAGCTCAGACATGAATTTTAGTCTGGGACTAGGTTTAAGCCTTGTCGGTGAAACCGGGGGTTAGAGTTTTTGATGAGACTATACTATTCAGACATACTTTACTCTATTAAAAATATGTATTAAGTATATAGTTAAATAAAACAGAACACCGAACAAAAACTTTGATAGTACAATTTATTTGATATAAGCAATATGATTGCAGCTCTTCATATGAGAGCAAATCTGACAGTGACCTTCTGCCTCGATTTTGAAGGACATTCAAGAGCCTTAAAGTAACAAAGTAGTAACATTAGTAACAATATGCAAAAACATTTTCACAATCATGAAGAACTCATGTTATTACATCTGTAGTTCTCTTGAACTGGGAATGTCACAGACATTTCAAATTATTATCCAGTGCAAGGTGCAATGCAAGACACCTTTAAAGAAGGTAACAACTTGACTTTGAATACAAAGAGTAAAATTCAAATCACTAACAGTGAGCAGTGATAAACAACTGCCCTTTACAGGGGAAATGTCTCATTCATCTAAACACATGCAAACATTAAAAACTGCAATTTGTGCTTTCAACACACAAAATATTTCCTTCAGATGAAAAAAAAAATCTCATAAGAAATATGAGATCTATTTTAAACAACAAAACATAAATCAAAAGTTTTCAATAAATGAAAGCAGTGTCATCATCCTTTAGATGCTGAGAAAATAAACCCAATATGGGTGAAAGAGCTACAAGAGCTCAAATGTCTGAATCAGACTTTAACGTTTCTTTGAAACTTAATTTTTACAAATGTAATAATCATTTTACAAAGCAAATGATTCTGTACATTCTGATCAAATATTACTGGTCACACAGTTTCAATGAAACAAACTTTCTCTGAAAGCAGATTAAGCAGCAGAGGTGGAAATCAATTCCTACATTAGAATTACAGTCCATGCCAATCTCAGACTGGCATAATAAATTCTGTCTGATAAATCATACGGGTCCTCGTGGCTCTACCAGGGTCTCCAGAACTCCAGAGTTTGCTCTTTGCTGCTGCTCTGTGCGGCTGGTGAATTGAGCTGAGGCGGCACACGTGTGTTGTTCTCTGTGTAGGGCTGCATGTGCAGGAAGTGCTTCAGCAGTCTTCTGTGGGACTCAGTCTGCACTGGACACTGAGACAGGAGGTTGACGGCCTCCTGCACACATCTGGAGCGTCCGTCACGAGCTGCAGTAGAGCTGCAGGCCGAGGGATTCTGGGAGCGCTGCTGGTGTCTCAAGAAATCAAGCGTCGTCTCCAGGATTTCAGCTTTCTCCTGTCTGGAGTCGGGCTGTTGCTTTAGGAACTCTTGACCCAGAAGAGACTTGAGCTTCTCAATGCTGCTGTTGATTCGTTCTCTGCGGATCTTCTCCACTATTGGCTTTCTCAGCTGAGGAAACATCAAGAACATGCATTTAGAAACTCTCATCCATCATTTATGCTGTTTATATTTCATAACAATCTATGATTTATGCAGTCAGATATGAGATGTTGAATATTTACCTTGTTTGAGAGTGGAAGTTGTTCTCTGCTGATGATTGATCCAGTGATTGTAAGTGCCATGGCTGTGTCTTTAATTCAGTTCTCCGTTAGGATCAGATCTGTGCTCAGCTCTCTCTCCTCTCCCTCTATTTATACTCCCAAATCTCCATATGAATGTGTGAGTCTGGAGTTTGCTGGAGGTTCTCACAGTCTGCAGCCAATGGGAGCGTTTGGGCCGCCACATGGCTGCTGAAGCCCTTATTGCTCCGACACAATAAGCGCATCTCTGGGGAGCAGGTGGAGGGTGGGAGAGTGTGTGAGAAAGTGCAGCCTTGTTGCTCACCATTATGATTAATTGCTCACAAAAGCACGTGCTGTTTATATGAAAGACCTACAATGAAAATAATGGTTTCAAAATTTCTTCCATTTCACCCTTTTAGAATAATTTAGAGAATTATTAAATATCAATATTAATAGTGATTGTAAAAAGTCAAATATGGTCATAAGGATAATAAACAGAAGGTTTGAAATTCATATTTCAGCCAGTAAATAATCATCTACTAATCATCAATAAAATCATCTTCAATTACACGATGGCAAAAATATTTGTAAAATTACAGTTTTACAATTTTATTGAATGAATCTATTTATTGAATTCTCACTTTTTAAGCATGAATCTATGAGTCCAAACAAGCAAATAAATGCCCATCTCAATTAGGGACTGTCATAAACACCCCTGTGAGGTTTCTATAGTCTCTTGACGACATGCCTAATTGCCTGCAGTAAGGCACACTTCTATTCATCTCTGATGAATGGACAGACTGTGGGAAAGCTGTGGAAAGTGCAGTCCCAGTCCTGCACTACAACACCCACCTTCAAGACTTCATTCTGAGAGAGGACATCTGAATTGCATCTGAAAGAGTAAACCTGTGGCACCTTACTATCGAATTGCTGTCCTGTTTCTTGAGGAAATCTGAAGTAGAATGGATATTTTTTCCACTTAAACTTGAGAATGAAACATGTTTAAACATACTTTTACAAAAATGTATTAAACATTAAAAATAATTAATTTAACAAAAAAGTTATGCAAAATGAATAAAAACTTTTGATTCTACACTACTAATAGGTCACTTATCAAATAAGACATCAGAGCATCAGATGAGACTTCAAAAGGGGTTTACACTTTCTCACAATCTTCCTCCCTGTAATACATCCCTCTCCACCTGCCGGTCAGAGACGAGCTCATTGTTTCCTGTGCAATAAATGCCTCACTGAGCATGTGGCAGCCCTCTGCTCCTTTGAGCTTTTCGAATGCTCCCATTGGCTGCAGACTGTGAGAACCTCCAGCAAACTCCAGACTCACACATTCATATGGAGATTTGGGAGTATAAATAGAGGGAGAGGAGAGAGAGCTGAGCACAGATCTGTTCGGATCCTAACGAAGAACTGAACTAAAGACACAGCACTGGCACTTACAATCACTGGATCAATCATCAGCAGAGAACAACTTCCACTCTCAAACAAGGTAAATATTTAATACACCTGCCTAAAATCATATATATGCCTAAAATCATATATATTCCTCTGGAATGTGAACTGCATAAATGATGGATGAGAGTTTCTAAATGCATGTTCTTGATGTTTCCTCAGCTGAGAAAGCCAATAGTGGAGAAGATCCGCAGAGAACGAATCAACAGCAGCATTGAGAAGCTCAAGTCTCTTCTGGATCAAGAGTTCCTAAAGCAACAGCACGACTCCAGACAGGAGAAAGCTGAAATCCTGGAGACGACGCTTGATTTCTTGAGACACCAGCAGCGCTCCCAGAATCCCTCGGCCTGCAGCTCTACTGCAGCTCGTGACGGACGCTCCAGATGTGTGCAGGAGGCCGTCAACCTCCTGTCTCAGTGTCCAGTGCAGACTGAGTCCCACAGAAGTCTGCTGAAGCACTTCCTGCACATGCAGCCCTACACAGATAACAACACACGTGTGCCGCCTCAGCTCAATTCACCAGCCGCACAGAGCAGCAGCAAAGAGCAAACTCTGGAGCTCTGGAGACCCTGGTAGAAGCTGTTCTTATGTTTTTTTAAAAACAACAATGTTAACTACCACGATTAACATGTTATTCTAGGTCTCTCTCTTTCATGAGAGAATAATTGATTGTATTCCTACATTTGGAATTCACTGTATTTTTGCTATTGGCAAATCAAGCTTCAAGCGAACTGAATCTGCTGTGTTAACAATTATATATATATCTCACAGTGAGATGCAATATTAATATTCTATGAACATGTTCCATGTTTCTGAATAGATCCAATGGATCTTATGATTTTTATTAACCTTTTGTTCTTTTTTGAATGTTTTATTGTTGGTGTTGTAGGTCTTACATAATCAACTATGACAAATTCTTTTATAAAGATTATTTAGGTAAATGTATTTTAAACATGTGAGATTAGTTTAACAATCAAGAACAGTGGTAAAAAAAAAACAATTTAAAGCACTAAATGAAGATGTGGAATATCATCTGCAAATGTTTTATAAAAATAAACGTCTATTTTACATTACATTTTCTGTCAGTGTGCTCATTCATAAAAAAACCTCAGATACTTTAAAGTTCAAACAACTTTTCACACATTCCACTAACTTTTTAATTGCATCGGTTGGTTACAATTACATATTTGATAAATATCTAATCACAAACAAGCACTTATTTGCTTTGTTATCCACTCAAGCAATTATTATCTCCTAACAAGATACCTTATAATCAGTTAGGATAGGTGGCATCCCTGTCACCAGAAAGAAGAGGTGGACACAAGTACACAAGTACACATTACTTGAGAGAAAGTACATATACTGCTGATCAAATATTACTCCAGTACAAGTGAAAGTTGTAAAGACAGATTTTTACTTGCATTTAAAAGTACTTAAGTACCAAAAGTAAATTTCCTTTTTTATGTCAATGCACTTTTATTATTGTTGTATGTAATACTTGCAATACCTTATGCCTCTGAAGCAACTTACAATACATTATGCCTACTGAATACACTGACTAGCTCGTAGTATCTTTGGAATAAAGAGCTTTTAGAATGTTAAAAACCTATAGAAATGAAACAAGTGAGTTGACAAAAAAAAAATTATTGTTAGCAGCATGGTAGTGATCTCACACAGCTCTGGCAGTGTGCACACATCTACATGTATAACTTTACAACAGCAACATTGCTTTAACAAATAAGCAAAACGGCAAGATTAATTTGACAACAATTTCAAAAATGCTCTCTAATCGTGGCACTCGTGGTACTTTGATGTCTTATATATACAGATCAGTGCAGTGCTGCTTCAAGTCAAACACCTATTGTGTTTTGTTAGGAGATGCACAACAGTTCTTCGTTGGCTTTATAGGAAATATTTTAATTTACACAATTTTGCAAAATCAGACTATATTGTGTCTAATACATACCACAATATTAACTTCTTATTATTGAACTGTTGTAAATAAATATCACATTTGCAACTGGTCAGTGTTCAGAAAATGCTGGGAAATCACTTCACGTAGCCCTACAAGAGTGATTACTGATACACTGTCTGAAAAAAAGAGGTCACCCACTGACTTTTAAAGCTGCTACATAGCAACTACTTTCTACTTTGAGGACCTTGATAGAAATGAGTGAAAAGTACGATATTTGTCTTTAAAATATAGTGAAGTTAAGGTCATACGTTTCCAAAAAATATATATTACTTAAGTAAAGTACAGATACTCAAAAAGTGTACTTCGTTACTGTCCACCTCTGCCAGAAAGTGATGTTGAACTTACACCTACAATTTGCCTCAAAGGGGCAGATCTACAAAACTGCACATCTTGTACAGATTCACAAATTCAATTCCAGGAAAATTTAAAAGGCAAACCAAACAGAAATTACAGATACTTTATAATCACGTTCTCTAAGAAACATTATGCTTCTCAGGTGCTGCTCATTGAACAAGGTAAGGACAGATAAAGAGACCCATTCAAATTAAATATAAGCAGAAATACTGCTGAATGGCATCAGTGATTAGATCATATTGACTGCCTCAACCAATCACATACTGTACTACTCACTATGCTAAAGAAATTAGCTTAAATATTTTATAGGGTTAAAAATATATTATATTATTTGGCACTTTTATAAGTATTATATATATACTGTGTGTATATATATATATATATATATATATGTGAATAAATTAATTAATTAATAAATGCAATAAATAAACTAACTAACACCGGACTCGAACATTTTTAAATAGTAAGATTTTCTAGCAGTGAACTGATTTTAAAAACTCTTGCTGAATACGGGGAAAGTCCTAAAAGTGTTTGAGCAGAGTCTGAAGACCAGATGGTCTTGCTATGCTATGTATTAGGTCCCCCTCTAATAAAGAGAGTTCAAACACCGTGATTAATGTGATGTGTAACAAGACGCACTTCTTTGGTTTCCTTACTGTGGGCAGTCAATGAACAGACTGTGGGAAAGGAAGGCTGGCCTCTCATACAGAACTCATGGGATCTTCAGTAAAAGCCCAGTACCTTATGCCACACAAACATTATGTCTTAAGGCCTGTTGCTTAGGTAGATGAGCATAGAGTAATCACAGGAACAAAATCATATATCCAACTCAACTGAAACTTAGAATAGACTTCATATCTGCTATAGTCGAGAATATAGAATTATTTATATATCCACGACATTCTAATTTATTGAGATGCACCTGTATATATAAAAAATGTAGATTTCTTTGCTAAAACGTCTGTATTCCTCACTATTGCATAACCACAAGCTTGATTTCCCAAGTTTGTGTGTGACACTAAGACGGACCGTTTGTTTTACAACAAAGATGCAATTAACATTTTCAATGGAGCAATTAGTGCATTGTTTGCACTTGTCAGATTAAAACACCCAGGATGGTGGGAATGTCCTCAAACACAAACTCCAGTATGTTAATAGCCTATATGTGTAAAATACAAGCAAACACACAGAACACACACTATATGTGCAGCATAAACACTAGTCTTTGCTATCCATCACAATAAAAAAAGAGTCTGTTTAACCAAGCTTATTATCATTAAATAAAAGTAAATAATAATAATAATAATACAATTAAAAAAAAATACTTGAAACAATCCTTAACTTGAAAAAATATTAACAAAAAAAAAGTAAATTAAATTTCAGCTACTTGCAAAGGCTATTGTTTCTATTCTCCTTTTCTCTTTAACTCAATAAAGTTAAACTAATGAATAAAGAGTCAAATGTAAAATAAAAATGAAAATTTAATAATAATAATAAAATAATTAAAAATATTAACAACAACAACTACAATAGTAATATCAACTATTAAATCGCTGGTTTTCACTCGAAGAATAACTAGAATGTATCACCTACAATATTTTAGACGGAGGAAATGGACTATAAAAACTGAAAAAAAAAAAAGAATTGTGTGTCTTCTGAACAAAATATAAATGCTGTTTCCACATAAAAAAAGATGTTGTCACGATACACAAAGGTGGTGCTGTGTGTTTTAAGGTGTTCTGAGGGATTTCCAAGCATTGAACTTCATTGCCACAGTAAAACCACTTTACTCACGTACTTGTATTTTGTCTGTGTCTAGTAGTAGGAGAATTCTGACCCTTTTGGCTTTTGATAAATTTTCGGCGTTTGCTGGGCGTGTGATCGGGACAGTAGAGCGGCGGGAACAGCTGGCCGTACAATCAATCAACCGCACTGATCTCAGAGCATGAGCTCCTGACGCGTGCTGACACCTTGCATAAAATAAGCTAAAGCAAAACACGTTACAAATCGAATTATTTCGCCTCATAAATATTTTTAGAAGATAAAAATGTAGATGCTTTAGTTCCACAGCTACATGAGAACTTCCGTAATCTGGCACGTGGACGCGACTGCTTTGCCACCTAACTTAAGTAGAGATGACAGTCATGCTGTTAACAGTTATCAAAGGAATATTCCTGGCCTGGGAACGGACTCGAGTCTGTGTTTCCTGCTGGGTCTCTCGCCCCCCCCCTCAGAAATATTTTTTTCTTGTAAAACAGTAATAATAATTTGAAAAAAATAACTGCTTACATTGTGTATTTTTTTAATCAATGGACGGTTTGTGCTGTCTAGAATTTTTGCAATATA
Organism: Sinocyclocheilus anshuiensis; assembly: GCF_001515605.1. Lineage (NCBI taxonomy): Eukaryota > Metazoa > Chordata > Actinopteri > Cypriniformes > Cyprinidae > Sinocyclocheilus > Sinocyclocheilus anshuiensis. Next base: position 352,266 of record NW_015540838.1, on the reverse strand, counting down.
TAAAATATACTTTATTGCATTAAATGTATGTGCATACATTCTTTTTCATCAATGAACAGTTTGCGCTGTTGAATTTTTATTGCATTACATTTTGGTTACACAAAGTGTGAATTATACATGTGCAAACATCAATTAGCATGGTTCATCAAAAATATTTTATTTTCATCAAATATGTGGTTACATGGTATATAAAGTATACTTTATTATTGCATAAAAATTGTATGTGCATATATTCCTTTTCATCACTGGACAGTTGTGCTATCCAGAGTTTTTGCAGCATATTTTGGTATGAATTAACCCTATAGTTTATAAAATATATTTTTGCATAAAAAAATGCATGTCCTTACACTGAAAAAAAAAAAGAATGAATAAAAATAAAAACTGAACAATGAAACAATTTTCAGTCAAAAATTGCTTGTAAATTTCACAATTAATTATAAATAAGCATCAAGTAACATTAAATTAAACGTTACATTTTGAAGAAGTATACAGTTTTCTTGTACTCTAATAATCTTGTTTTATTCACAACTTTGAAAAAAATAACTTCTTACAGTGTGTATTCTTTTTAATCACTGGACAGTTTGTGCTATCTGGAATTTTTGCAATATATAAAATATACTTAATTCATTAAAATGTATGTGCATAAATTCTTTTTCATCTCTGAACAGTTTGTGCTATGTTGAGAATGTTTGCATTATATTTTGGTTTCACAAAGTGTGAACTAGATGCATGCGCAGACATCAATCGAGCATTGTCACGGTTCATCAAATATACTTTATTTTCATCTTTTGTATTCTACCAAACATGTTTTTGTAAAAACAAAGTGCATTTGAAAACATGCACAACCTATATTCATCATCATTTTTTGATACAGAAATTAAATCTAATTTTTCGAATTGGCTAAAGGGCCAAATTCCTTCACTAAACCTTCAAGTGTGGCGTCCCTCTGATACCTTGGGAAACATTCCTTCAGTGCAAGGCGAGCAGGCAGTTAACCATAAAATTAATATCCTCTATTGTTGTGATGAGCCGGCCCTCTGGTCTCAAGAGTGTGGGAACAGTAACACAGCACAGGCCACATGGCTTTGTAATGCTAATGCTGCTGTATAATTACAGGGCGCTGCTCCTCAAAGAGACTCACAACTCTTTTTGCCACAGAAGAAAATCAAGCTGTTCCAGCCTGGACATGGCACCTCATTTGGTTACGCTTTCCTCTTTTGACCATCTTCACTTCAGTGATAAGGACAAAATGAAGGTATGTTTCATTTCAATGCAGTTCTTCCAAAGCATTTCACCAAAATTGTATATTTTATGTAGTTTGAAACATGTTCAGTGTTAATCAGTGTTCCCATTTGCTTTCAGCGGAGGAAACCAGCTATTGAAAAGATGCGCAGAGACCGCATCAACGACTGCATCGACCAGCTCAAGAGTCTCCTGGAGAAGGAGTTTCACAGCCACGACCCCAGTGCCAAACTGGAGAAGGCCGATATTCTGGAAATGACTGTCTGCTTTCTCAAACAGCAGCAGCAGCAGCAGCTTCCTCAGAGGGACTATAATGAAGGCTACTCTCACTGCTGGAGGGAGTCTGTCCACTTCCTCACTCTTCATTCCACCGGAGGAAGATCCGGCCGGGAGCTCCAGCACCTCCACAACGCTCAGCGAGTGAGTGCTGCTATCAGCTCCGCTCCACCGGCACCTTCCTCTAAACTGAGCACGGCTGGTTTGCAACAGCCTGACAGCAGGAGGCCCGTCTGGAGACCCTGGTAGAGATGCTGTGAACTGTAAACCCTGAGCGACAGTCATAGTAATGTCTCTCATAAAAGTAGGAGATTAATTTCCAAAGTGTACATTTGTATCATCATATTGATTGACAAAAACTTTAGACAAACATGTGTTTGTCAATAGAAAGAGGTGGATTTATGTGATTCTTGTTCTGTTTTAATAGCTCATAATGTGCTTTTTACCACATATGTGATTACTTAAATAGTTTTTTGTATATATATATATATATATATATATATTGCATGTTACAGACACCTGATCTGTTTTTTAATTGCTTAAGAAACTGCCACAATATATGCAATAGTTTGATTTGTTAGTTTGAAGAAAAAAAAAAAAGCATCAGCTATGAAAACACAGAGTTGGCATTATAAGCAAGTTATGTGAACCGGTTAGGGAACTACATTAAACATCACTTGTGGGCTGATCTACTAAATGCAGGCAAACTGAGCTAACAGGTTTAAAAACTAGCTCTCAATTTGTGTGAACCACTGATTTTTACTTGTAAGAGATCATTTTATTATACAGTTCTGTCAAATAAGGTATTCCAGAATTGTATATAATAAAATATAAAAATAAAACAAATGGAATCTTAAAACATTCAAAATGACTTCACGTCAAATTTGACCTTTTTTTGTGAGGCAGACAGAGAAATACTGTTTTTCATTTATTTATTTATTTTTATTATTATTTTGCTGGAATAGAGTCAAATTTCATATGGCATTCATAAAAAAAAAAAATACAATTCAAATGTTTTATTTGAAAAACAATTGTTCAATTTTAAGCTCTCAAATAAATCTAGACTATGTCTGTATGAGGTTTCTACCAGCACAGATGGGTAACGTCAAGTAAATACAATTACACAGCCTACCCTCTACAGGCACACTTCTATTGTTCTCCCCTCCTGAGAATATCACACTCACAATAGGAAAGTAGTGTGGGAAACACTTCCGTGCTCCCAACTCACACGTTCCGGAGTCAATGGAGATGACCTCCCTAACAACAGCAAGCCTTTCATCCTATCTTTTCCCAGGGGCTGATGCAAGTGTGTGTGTCACTGAACAATTAGACACGCAACAAGTGGAGTCCAAAAGTCTACATGGAAAATTCAGGCTTTAACATTTTATTTAAATCTGGTAATTAACAGGAAACTTTAGGATTTTGAGAAAAAAAAACAGAAATAAAATAGTATAAAAAGTATTTCAGAAATATTTCAGATTCTACACTATTTCTAAGTCACTATTCAAGTACAGCTGGTCAGATGTTCCTCCATTAAAGGTTTAGTTGAAAAATGAAAAATTCTGTCATTAATGACTCAAGAAATTGTTGAATAAAGTTGTTATTTTTGTTTTCTTTGTGCATAAAAAGTATTCTTGTAGCTTCATAACATTACAGTTGAACCACTGATATCACATGGACTATTTTATCGATGTCCTTACTACCTTTCTGGACCATAAAACATTTCAGTTGCATTACTGTCTATGCAGGGTCAGAAAGCTCTCGGATTTCAACAAAAATATCTTAATTTGTTTTCCGAAGATGAATGAAGGTCTTACGGGTTTGGAATGACACGAGGGTGAGTATAATTAATGACAGGATTTTCATTTTTGGGTGAATGAACCCTTTAAAGCTCAAATGCTGTTTGGGCATTAAAAAAGTACTTCACCCAAAAAATGAAAATTTGTTGAAATCCTACTCATCCTCAGGTCATCTAAGATGTATATGCGTTTCTTTCTTTATTGTAACAGATAATATGCACAAATCAAACACTGTTTACAGACGAAAACAGTCCAAAACATTTCTAAACAAATATGTCTGTGTATTTTGGTGTGAGAGGACAACAGTGGACAGACTTTTTCACTGGAGCAAGCGCCATTATGAATTATGGACTTATTATTTTGGCCGGAAGTGCCAAAATAATGGATTTGTTTATTACAAAAAGGCAGCTTTTCACTTTACAAGACATTAATTGATGGACTGGAGTCATGTAGATTACTTGTGGATTATTGTGATGTTTTGATCAGCTTCTGACGGCACCCATTCACTGCAGAGGATCCATTGGTGAGCAAGTGATGTAATTCTACATTTCTCCAAATCTGTTCTGATGAAGAAACAAACTCATCTACATCTTGGATGGCCTGAGGGTGAATAGGTTTTTCCAACAAATTTTCATTTTCAGGTGAACTATTCCTTTAAAGACTTACTAAAGACAAACAGGACAAGTGAAGCCATCTGTCCTTTTATCTGCAAGACCAAGATCATGATTTAAATCAGCTGCCCAATTAAATCTGTTCTCCAAATTGTTTAGAGTGAAACTGGGCACCCATGAGAGCGGAGCACATGACAGATGTTCACGCAGGACAGCTGAACCGGGTGCTCTGCCCTTTCGGTAGCCAACACAATTAGGCTTTCTCTGTCATTCTGCCCACTGGCTACGCATATGCCAAGCAGTCACAGTCCAGAGACAATTAGAGTATCGGCTGCTTCTAAAAGACTGAAACTGGGATTATGCTGCTCTGTATTGTTAGTAGGCTCTACTGGATTATCCTAATGTTGAGAGACAGTAGAAAGTCTTATTTGCTTTCACTGCATGGACATGGTGTACATTTGAATGCAGTTTTGAAAGTGAGCTGCTGTATTCAATTGGGGCTTTATCATGATTATGTACACCTTTGGCAAAAAGTAGCCACCGAGTATTCCTAGCACACTAAATAGAATGGCGCCTACGTTTAGGGCCATGGCGAAGCTCCCTCTGGAAATGCAGTAAGCTGTGAAGAATGTGATCCAAGAAATCATATATATCATGAGACTAAATGTAATGCATTTGGCCTCATTATAATTGGCCGGCAGATCTTTTCCCATGTAGCTCAGGCAGAAACAAATTAAACTCAACACACACACAAAAAAGAGCTCAGCGAAGGCCCCGAGAGACAGAGTCTTACTGCACTCCAGAATAATGCTGTCACTGTAGAAGTCATAGTCCCGAGATGGAAAGGGAGGGTCGAGGAGCATGCGAAGAAGAGAGATGAAGACCTCCACCACTGTCGTGATGAAGATGAACATCTCAGGGCCTCGATTCTTAGCCCAGGTCTCATAGGATCTTGGCAGCTTGGAGGACCATTTAAATATACAAACCACCTGAAAAGAGAGAGATTCATGCTATTATGAGAACTGACGAGGATGAATGTTATTTATTAAGAACGCACAATACAGACATACCATATTGATTATTGGCAAATATTGGATATTTAATTTTCCCTATTGTTTTCTTTAGGATTATTCTTATTAGGGCCCAAGCATCCTCTTGGAATTGCTCTGTTTTCTTCTTCTTCTTCTTCTTCTTCTCCAAAACGAATCTCATTTTTGAGGGCCTAAACATGCTAAAAAACTCCAGAAACTTTGCACACAGGCCAGAAGATATAGGTTTCAGAAGTGGGTGTGGCAAAATGCCTCAATAGCGCCACCTATACACTTTCAACGAAGTGCCCCTCCTGCTATAAATTTCACGTACATGTACGAAATTCAGTAGATCAGATCAACACCAGATTTGGTTAGTGTAATTTAAAGGCCTTTGTGACGTTAAATTGTGAAGATCTTGAGTTTTTGTTGAAGGTCGTGTCCTTAGTGGCCTGACAAAGTTCGATGTTTCTTCATGGAAAAATAAGTTGTTGTAACTCAGCCATACAATGTCTGATCTGCCCCAAACTTCACATGTTTGATAAGAGTCCTGGCCTGAAGACCATATTCGGTTACAGTCATAGTGCCACCTACTGGCAACAGGAAGTGGCATGTTTAACACTGTAATGCACTATTACTAGCAACATAGTAAAATATGATATTGTGTGCTAAACATTATAGAAATATGCTAGCAACACTCACTAAGTGCTAAAGCCATGAAACAGGAAGTTGTTGTAACACTGCATACAATGTCCAATTTGCCCAAAACTTATCATGTTTGATAAGAGTCCTGCCCTGAACACATCTACAACAGTGAAATAAAGAGAGCCCCATATACCTGAAAAGAGCGCACAGTCACACACGCCAGGCACACAGTGAAGCTGATAATGAAGAGGGGCTGTTTGAGGAGGCAGCCGATGTGGGAGGGTCTGTTGAAGTGGCACAGGGTGCTGCAGGAGGCCACAGTCAGAGACGCCAGCATTAGCAGACATGTCTTCCCTCCGGCCGACTTCACAACAGGGGTACTGAGGTTGAATAGGAAGATGACAGCCGTGCCAAGGGTGAGAAACAGGGTCACACCCAGGTATATGAGCAGGGCTGTAGTGAGCGGAGCGCCCCACGGCAGGTACAGCTCGGCTCTCTTCTTACACGTCTCACTCTCTGCTTCAGACCAGTAGTCTCTGGCACACACTTGGCAGAAAGTGTAACCTATGAGAACATATGAAATAAGACGTAGTTTAAAGTGTTTCATAATGAGGCTACATTACAGAGTTTAAAGGTGCAGTGTTTGACTGGCGGGTTAGCATGGCTAGCACCTGCTAGTAACTAAACTGTGTATTCTGACAAGAAACATATAAATTGCAAATATCTCATTACATTACAGTAGATGATTTATCAGTAATAGATTTTAGTGCTCCTAATAATATGAAATGGATGTATATTGTTTAACTTTTTCCAAGTCAACAAACAAAGCAATGTTTTGCAACCATCTCAGGGCCTCAGTGTTTACACTCTTTGAGTAAACCAGGGGCCTGTTTCATACAAAAGGTTTACCAAATAAGCCAGGTTTATTTCAGTTAGTCTGATTTATTGTCAGTTGATTTGGTTCAAAATAAGTCAGAATAATTGAAATAAGCCTGGCTTGTTTGGTAAACTTATTTTATGAAACAGACCCCAGTTTACAAATGGCTTATTTGTAGTTGTCTATGTGCATTGAAAAGTAAGTCAACAGAAAAAAATAACAAACAGCAAGGAAATTAAAAGAGAAAATGGGAGTTACAGCTGAAGAAAGTGTGCCATCTGTTGGATATACTGTGAACAACATCCTATGTGTTTCCCCCATTGAACAACCTTGTGCACTTGCACTTTTTAATTATATGATATTTGGAGTGTTATTGAACCTGTTTTGTTGAGGAAAGTGGCAGCAGGGCATGCCATGCAGTCAAAGCAACACTTATGCTGTCCGGTCATGAGCTTTCTGTGTCCGTAAGGACACTCTGGAGAACACAGTGACTCAGGAACCTGGACAGAGCACAAATATTTATGATACACATGTATTATTATTATTATTATTATTACCATTTCTGGCACCTTATTTAAATTATTTTCCCTTCTTTAATACATTCATTACATTTTTATCACAATTATTATTATTTTATTATGCATTTATTTTTTATTTTATTGTGTAGAATGCTGATGCAGATGGAAAGTTATTTGGAAGCACGTACACTTCAAAAGTTTGGCGTCAGTAATATTTGTAATGTTTTTTGAAAAGTCTCTCCAAGTGCTAACCAAGGGTGCAGTTATTTGATCAAAAATACAGTAAAACTGTAATATTTTGAAATATTATAATTTAAAATAACCATTTTCTATTTTAATATATTTTAAAATATAATTTACTTCTGTGATACAAAGCTGAATTTTTATGAGCCAGTCTTATTTTATTTATTTATGTTTTTAAGATAAATTAGAAAGTTTTTTTTTCCCATTTTCCCCCACTCTTATGATATGGAATGGTGGGTCCAATTTTGCCAAGGTGACGGGCCCTTGTTTGGCTCCTCTTATTTAAAGCATCCTTGCTGAATAAATCTATTAATTTCTTTCTTTCAAAATTAAAAAGAAAAACGTACTGACCCAAGACTTTTGAACGGTGTAAGTAGTAAGTCATACAGGGCCAGTAAATAGCGCTTAAGGAAAATATAAGAAAATGCATATAAGGAAGAAGAAAATTACCTTGGTTACAGGAGACACTTGACCTGTCCATTTAATCTGAGAGGTGTCTAACTGAAGTTCAGTTGGAACTGGACTGTAATTTCCCACCACCTTAAATGACCACTGGCCGTCTGTCCATACCCACGTCACTATATCATAACCTGTAGGAGGGTCTCCATTCTTATCAAAATAAAATGATGTATTTCGAATTGAAAACCGAACTCGTTTCAGCTGATGAAATACCTGTGGGATTCAAAGAAAGTAATTTCCTTAATAATTCACAATACACATTGCAAATGTGCTATCATTTTTCAGTGATTTTTCTCTGAAAGCACTCACCTCCCATGGCTGCACCTTATATTTCTGACACAGTCCAGAGTCACATTGCAGGATGTTGTGCAGCGCATGAGCCACCGCGTACACGGCCTTATACACGTTAAAGGAGGAAACAATGTCATACTGTGACATAGAAAAGCCTTGAATCGCTATTTCATAAAGGTTTGTATTTTGCATACAAGGGACACTGTGGTTGAATGGACTTTTTAAACCAGTGTCTTTCAGCCTGGGCACAGAAAGCCTTTCAAAATCGTCAAAACCACTAAATTCAGTATATTGGACTGCGACACCGAGGACAGTCCCTATCGTACTGATCCCTGGGATACTACTCACTGTTGACGCCACCGACCAATCCTCTGTCCCAATCCACACTTTTCCTGTCACGTTTTGGTCGATAACAAAAGGAAAGAAGCCAGCGGCCCGCCTCTTATTGGCAAAGACAACTCTAGTGTTGACTTTGGTTTTGAGGATGTTTTTGACCATGTCTTGCATGTATTGCTTCGTCTTGTTAGTTACAGCGGGTATCTCGGCTTGATATGCAATACATAAATTGTAAAGTGAAGCTTGCTGGGATAGGCCTTGCATTCCTTGTATACCATATGGATTGTCACTACCGAGAAGAGCGATCCAGGTCCAGTTAAATCTGACGAGAATTTGTATCATTGCGCTGACTTGGTTTTTGTCACTGGGAATGGTGCGGAAGAAAGCTGGATAGAGGATCTTGTTGCTCAGCAATTCATTTGATGCCTCGTAGGAGATCTACAAATACCGGAGAAAAAAAAGTACAATTAAAATGGAATAGAGAAACATATATAGGCTATATATATATATGTATGATACATATATATATATATATGTATGTATACATTAAGTCTGATAGGGAAACAATAGATAGATAGATAGAAAATAAATTAATAAATATTTAATTCATTCATTCATTCATTCATTCTCTCTCTCTCTCTCTCTCTATCTATCTCTCTCTCTCTCTCTCTCTCTCTCTCTCTATATATATATATATAATAAATGAATTAAAATATATACATTTAAAAAAAAAATTTGTACATTTTTAAAGCCTGGTTTGATATAACTGGTATTAACAAATTAATTTATTATTTAGACGATAACCTGATGATGATAATCTAGTGTGAATCCTGTTATGATTATGCCATACCTGAGGGACCAGGAATGCACCAAGAGCAGCGGATGGTGTGAAAGAGTAGGAACTGCTGTCAGGACCGATGATGGCCACAGTACGGCTGTCTACAGCTGAACTGTCGTCCTGTTGTGCCAGCAGATCCAAGGTGGCCAGATTGCTGGCTGGGAGGGAGCATAAATCATATGTCCGGTAGCCCAGCGTGACCCCTGGAAGTAGCTGCTTATTCTGGGTGCCGTTGTTAATTTCGTCCATGGCATATCTGAAGGCCTGCACCAGATGATAACCATGCTTATTGGTCAAGCCTCTGGAAATAGAATTGAAGACAAGAAGTGTTTACATTCTGCAAAGTATGGTAAATAAAAATAAATCTTTGTTGTTTTTTGTTTGGAAGACCCCATACATGTTTTCACTGATCAAAAGAAAATAAATACATACCTGTAGAAAACACTGACATGATCATAGACAAATGGAATATGCAAAGTACAATAAAATGACTTTTTATAATCGGCTCATTCTTACTGTGTGCAGTCAGTCAGGTAAGGTGTCGATGGGATGGTGGAATCTGAATTATGGAGAGGGAACCAGCCAGAGATGATATAATCTCCTTGAAGGTGGAGACCTCCACAGTCACCATAGCTCAACAGACAGAGAAACACAAAACAGACCAACATCTTACCCATGCTGCCTCTGTTATGAGCTACTCAGAAACATATGAGCTTTTAAACTCTTCACACCAGCCCACTGTTTCTCCATACTCTGTAGGTGGCAAGGATTTGCATGCTACCTGTAATTACCACGGAGAGATGCATTTGCCTGAAATTTGTTACCAAAGTGTTTGGATGACTACTGTAATTGTAAGTAAGAGCACAGGTAGGCAAATGTGATGCTGGGGTTTGTATATGGTAACTATTTTTTAATCTCTTCATTGGATATTTAAGCATTATCAGCAATAGTGCTGTTACACATTCATGCTCATTTTCGAGCCATTAAGCCAAGATTTGGGGCACTTTAGCAGCTCGCTTATCGCATCCTATTGGTGTAACAAAGTAACGCTCTTGGAATGCTGCTAGATATTATATGCTGTCTAACAGAAGAAACGAGCATTTATGCTGCTTTTATGCTGTTATGGGTATGTGACACTGTAATGATGGCCTTCATCTGCAAAACAAAGCCGTATTCCTCAAAAAACGTGACTTATGTACCACCAACTAAACCACTGGGAATGGATTTGCCTGTCTCAACAGCTTTTTCCCAGAACTTCGACCTATACAATATAACCAAAGTTTTCATTTTTCTTCTAGAGTTATGTTGAACACTACCTCAGTGCCCAAGCAACAGGCAAATTCATGCAAAATAAGTGAGAATTGCTTAATCATGCAAAACCAAAATTTCCATGTGAAATCTGTTGGGAAGTCAAAACATTCATTGTCATGAATTATGATGTAATAAACATTGCATGCAGCAAAGTTGAATCAAACCTTTAAAAAAGCATATTTTGTATGAAAAATATGAAACCGTGATAAGGCAAACATTTTTTTATTTAAAACCAGCATAAAATCAGACTACAATTACATAAGACTTGCATAGTCCTCCAGATTTCCAAAAACAAACACTCATTTCCAGACATTCTCAGACATGCTGATTTCAGCACAAGATCAGTCAGCTGATTTCTTTAGTATACAGCACAAACTAATACATTTTATTAGAAATGACCCACATTTAAGGCAAGAAATACTAAATCATAAAGTGTATCAACATATAACATCTGAATGACCATATAGAGGATAATAAAATATGGAATGATTCATTACCATTAATTAAAAAAGCAGCAATAATAGCAAACCACCATCACCCAGATACTGTTTTCAGCTATCAATACATGTTGATTGATTGAAAAACAAAGGTAACAAAAATATATTGAACAAAATATGATAACATGAAAATATGATAACATGAACATCCATTTTGTTTCAAAATTGAATTACACATGTAGAATAAAATAAATAAATAATGAATAATCATTTCTATTTTTCTGACCAACTCTTGAATAATAAGCCAAAACCATATTTTGGGTGTTTGTGAGGGTGACATTGTAGGTCATTCTTAGGAAGTGATGACAAAGTGTGCCTCTTCAGTCACATCAATCAATCCATTTGACTGTTTGTAATGCAAAATATATAGTATATTTTAAAATGAAACCATTTTAATTTGAAATGTCTGGACATTTTTTAGTCCCCATTCATCACTATTACACTTAGAATTAAAAAAAAAAACATTTTTTTAATCTAAATTTGTATTTTATTGAAATGTACATATCATGCTTTCAAATTTCTGAGAAATGTAGAATTTGCACTACCATGTGACATTTTTTTCTTTCTGACAAAACATTAGTTATTTTTTATTTTATAAATATATTTCAAGACACAATTAAACTGAGTGATACTAAATCTTCAGAATCTACTCAGTTCTCTATTATAAGCACATCAATTTTATTTTTTATTGTGGTTGAAGTAACATAACTCTTTAGGGTTAGTATATGTACTTTGATATTTGGTATTGTAACTTTAAAACTATGTATTAATTTTTTTTTAGAAATTAAAAGTCTTAATTTAGCACAAATAGCCTCTTTTCCTGAGAATGACCCACATACTGAACTAAAAGTAATAGCAAAATTTTCTTTATTTTTACATTTTTGCTATTTTGCTTAACCAAACCTTCCAACACCTGAGGACAGATATATGTATGGCTTCTGAATCTTGAGATCATCCAAAACCTTATTTCACACCATTTGACATCTTTGACATAAATTTTGTCATCATCTGTACGAAGGATATGATTTAGGATTAAATGGTGTATAACAGAGCAAAAGCATGTACTGGAAATATTCAGAGAAAAATACAAGGCAACTAAGACACTGTATACAGCATATTTGTAGGCACATGAGTTTGGGTTTTACTGCTACTCTCTGACACTGAAAGAGCCAATACAAAGAAACAAGGGAAAAACTGCACTTAAGGAGAACCAACTCTCACATACCGAATCTGTTTCCAGCTAAGAGAATCACAGAAAGTAACGTCAGTCCAGATTATTGCATAGATCTTAGTGCACAGTGGTTTAGTTCAGCAACATTTGTACGCGGTGAAAACATCTGAACTGACTTGGAGCAGAGATTTTTTTGTGAAGCATACTGCATGACTGATCTATTGACTATTGTGACGTTAAAAGCCTGAACTTATTCCAGAGCTCGATGTAGAGTAATACTTTCCTCTATAATGTGTTTTAATCTGTTATTTAAACTGACTGTGGTTGTGTAACTTGCCTTTCAGATTTATGTAAACAAATGAGCAATAGCAGAAATCGTCTATTTAAGAAATATTATTTCTATTTAATATGTTATTATAATACCATCATTTTTATATTATACTGATAATATATTATTATGATAAAATATTATATCATATATTTGATATATTTTAATACGCATTATTATATATGATACTCATCATACTACAAAGATTGTGACCTCAGTTAAAGCTTGTGAGGAAGACGACGGAGCCATGCCTTGGCAGTGCTGATGAAGAGGGAACCATTTTATTTCGGCTAGTCCTGCTCTAAAACAGCATATAAAGCACCAATACTTGCTCTTTGGGAATCTGAAATTCCACACTCATCTGTACAGTGTAAGAAAAAGTGACCAGACACTTAAAAGAGCGACTGGTCCACAAAGAAGCTGAGAAACCAGAATGATGAAGGGCTGATCATCATCTAACTTCTCCATTCATCGCTACAGCTCCTTCTTTCTCTCCATCAGGGTCCAGCTCGTCCTGGATGTCATCTGTGTTTCCCGAATCACTGCTGGCCACGGAGCTGAGGGAGGGCGATTGTCTGCAAGGAAAAATGAACACAAATCATTAAAATCCTCTGTGTAGTGTCATACTTGATATTTGCAGATCATACAGACAGTCTGTTTAACTTTGAAAATAAAGCACGGTTAAACCAACCTGCCGGTGGTGGCTGTGCTTTGGATGAGCCTCCGGCAGGTCTCCATCTGTACGTCCAGCCCTCTCTTCATACTGCACATTTCCATGTACTCATGCAGGTGTCTGTTCATGTCATTCTTGGCTGTGGCCAATTCCAGCTGAGGCAGGAAGATGGCGTTTATCCACAAACGAACTAAAGCAAATATCGGCTGAAACATGCCATTCACAAACATGACGTCCTCTCTCACCTCAATCTGTCCGATGGTGTCCTGGTACTCCTGCTCTCTGGTCTTAAAGAGGGACTCGGTTTCATTTATGAGGCTTCCTAGACTTCGATCCTGGCAGGATAATATATAAATGCAGAATGCATTATGTATGATTGCATATTCTCAGTTTTATTGCCAGTAATAGTCAATAGTAAGATACACCACTGTTCAAAAGTGATTTGGTGCTCAAGAAACATTTCTTATTATCAGTGTTGAAAGCTTAATATTTTTGTGAAAACGGTGATACATTTCAGGACGTTTAAAAGAACAGCATTTAGAAATCTTTTGTAACATTCAAAAAATTATAAATGCCTTTATACTCCAGTCTTTAGTTTCTTGACATTTCTCATGTTAAAAGCAACTGAGAGGAAATAAAAGTATAAAATCTTTTTTTTTAACATTATGAATGCCTTTACTGCCACTTTTGATCAATTTAATGCATCCTTGCTGAATAAAAGCATTATTTTTTTTTTTTAAATTTCACACTGACCACAAACTTTTGAACGCTTGTGCATCTTGTTTGAGGTAGCATCAAGACATCCTAAAATAGATTGTGTCAAGCTCAGTGAAAATTTTTGTCCAGAATGGCAGTCAATGGATTTAAAAAAAAGTATTTTTAAGCATTTTAAATACTTATAAATGCATATAGAATACATTGAAATGTACATTACATGTATGTTTATAATATGCCTACATTTATTTGTAAATGAATATTTAAAAATACAAGTACCAAAAAATATCAATAGAAAATAGTTTTACTCATCTAATTAAGCTAATTAATTAACAGTAGTATTTTATTCAATATTTGTGTGTGATGAAGTATTGCATTGTTACTAGCTTAGCAACATATTTCAATCAAACTGTATTTTGTGTGGTGCTTGTGAGTGAGCATTAACAGCTTTTTTGCCTACTGTATTCAGTTTAAAAATGCTTTCTCAGAAGGTAGGTGCCATTTGTAGACAATATGTTTTTCTTTCCATTTTATACATCTGGCACATTTATCCAAACTGGGTTGCTTATTAGAGAGTGGTGACTTGGTGACAGACCTGCTCGTGTGTCTCTCCATGAGAGTCAGACGCGCAGGATGCTGTGGCGACTGAGCCTGCAGCGGTGGTGCTGAGGTTCAGACTTTTGTAGTTACTGAAATCCTCCCAGAGCAAAAGCGTCTCCTCCGTCTCCTCCCATGCCAGACTGTCACAGTCATCGTCAAACTCAAACGTTTCCCGCCTGCCAACAAACCAATTAGCTGAGCAACCTCTGTGCACAAGACAGGCATCAGACACAGATGTGGAAGAGAAAAGAGAGGGGAAAGGAGACACAAGGAAAAGAAAAGAAAAGGAAAATAAAACAGATCCACAATCGAAAAGATTTTAAACAAAAGGCTATATACATGAGGGAAGAAAAAACATATAATGATAAACACGGGGAAAACGTGCTAATAACCATATTTTACTAAAGAGATTATTAAAGTAAGAAGAATCAATAATATAAACAATTAGATGGTAAAAGGTCGTTCTCAAATAGGAAAAATTACAGCAACACAAAATGAACATGTTCACCATATCCTCCTGAGAACCACAAAAAAAAAGTTTTGTGTTTTTTTTGTTTTGTTTTTAATGTCATTACATTGGTTGGAGCATAAGGAAAAAATTGAGAAAAAAAATTTTTGAAAGAAAAAAAAATTTCATATTTTATTCTATGTCCTTTGTAGAGGAAACCAGGACTAAGTTATAAAAAAAAAATAATAAAAATAAAAAAAAATAGACGTGAAAAGGCATGTACAGGCAAAAACAATGGTTTATTTTTTTCATTCCCCAATCAGTTTTTAGGTTTCAGGCTATTTTTAACCAAACTTTGTACAAAGATGATTCTCAACTATGTTATGAAAGATATAACAGAATGATTTGATATACTATTTTACTTTATGCAATATGTGCATAAAATGTCCATAAATTGGTATTCCCACTCTAAATAATGTATCTATACATTGCATCTAATGTGCATGTGTTAATGTGTTCTTGGGGAAAACCATAATGAAAGTGTAGTAATGGGAGTAATAACTTGGTAACATCTTCATAAGAATATCTAATATTTCATAGGAATATTGATCTATAATTTCTTTCCCTATTGTTGTGTCTCCCCAAAATGCCTGACTAACACACTGTTTGTCCTGGTGTCCTCTACAGAAGACATGTATGAAAATTATGCCCTGTCTCGTAACAAAAACAAAGAGTCATATTCCGATTTGAAACCCCATAACATTTTTGTGTTTATTTACAACAAACAATTAGAAGATTAGCCAGATTTAAATGATAATTACAAAACATTATCATATTTCCCTAAGAGTGCTAAATTTGATCATTCTGTCAATATCAGTCATATTTAAAGACCAAGGAGAGGGAGTGTTTATGATCAAACCTCCAAACATTTGATATCTCTGAAAAGCCCTGAATATGCTCTGTACAGGACATCCAGGACGGAGAAATTCACTAAAATATAATGTCCTCTACAGAGGACAAAATCTATGCCTGGGTCCCAGGAGGATATGAACACTAGATGGCAGTAAGTGATCAAACACCAAGCCACAGTCCATATTCCATACTTTAGCAGCATATTTTGCCCTTCAAGTTCACTTATAATGTTACACAAGGTTTCTTAAACAACAAAATACTGAGATTTATTATAGTATTTAATAAGATTTTCTATTGGCTTTTATTTTTATATTTTCATTTTCATTTTAGTTTACATTGTAATAATTTTCCTATGTGGTTTTGGCATTTTTAAAAACAATTTTTTTTTTTTTAAATGATACATTTTTATTTTTGTTTTGTTTTAGTAATTTAGTACTTCAGCTTAAACTTATTTATTTCACTTAGTCACCAAGTCTTGAATTTTTTAATATAACATTTATAAATATTTTATTTTAGCTTCATTTAAATGACAGAAAACAGTATTTTCTTGCTCTTTTGAAATAAAAGATTAAAAAAAGATAAATGTACTATGTAGGCATTCTTAGAACTCTGTAGACATTGTGACTACAACATAATGATTTCTAAATGATACACATACACATGTAAATATACAGTGGGCAAATGGCTGCAATATAACAAAGAGTGAAAAATTGAAGGAGGTCTGAATACTTTCCGTACCCACTGTACATGTACATATATGACCTTACCATTCCTAGCACCAGGAGCTACAGGAACTAATTCTTAACTCTTAAAGTAGCTTTTTTTTAAAGAATGAGAAAAAAATGAAAATGCTGTTTTCCATGTAAACCTTTAAGAATCATACAAACAACAAATAATGAAATAAATGAAATATAAAGCACTAAAAACAATTCATTCACACGCACACACACACACACACACACACACACACACACACACACAAA